>NC_142065.1:159621253-159921253 GCF_059756535.1 Pantherophis guttatus
AAGGTTTTGTGGCTCCAGGTGTTTTCTTTTCTAGGAGAAATGGTCCAAATGGCTCTTTGAGCATTTAAGGTTGCAGACTCCTGCCTTATGTCTTTGGAAGATCTGGCCTGGACTGAGCCAGAATCTTCTTGTATCAGATGGATATAAGTTCCTAAGAATGGACATTCTAAAAACGCTTCCAAGAAGAAAAAAAAGAAGCCAGTGCACTTAGGGGTTAAAATATGGACTTGTTGACCTAAATACCCTTTTCCACTAATTTGACTGCTTGATTCTATTATTGTTATATTCCCAGAATTACATCTTGTGACTAGTTACCATCCTGGACCTATCTCGATTTTAGAGTCAACATGCCAGCTAAGAGACCATCCTAAATGCATGACTCTTTTACCATCCTGATTTGTCTTCATTTTACAACTTTTGATTCTTCCCCAACCTCCCAAGACATTTTATAAACATGCTAACATCTTTGAACATATTTCAATCATTGTAGGATCATTTTTAATTTTTTTTTTTTAAAAAAGCCTTGAATAAGTTATAGGAAGTATATTGCTTTTCAGACTTCCCAAGAGCAATAAGTATCTATTGTTATCTATAGTCACTTGCAACAGTGTTAAGTGGGCATGTGACATCACAAGCATTGTGATGTTATTGAAATTTATAACACATGTTTGTAGAGGCATCTATGTCTCCTTCAAGCACTGTGAGGTAGAGTTTTAGAGAATTAATCTATTTAAATAAAATGGACAGTCTATATGAACATATGTAAAAGTAAAAAAATAAATCAATAAAACTAAATATGAAAACATAGACAATGATCAAAACTGTTATTCTAAAGTGCTCTTCCATTACTTGATTTTCAATTTTCCTGGTAAAGATTCTATCCATTACATATCTAGTTTCTATCAGTTACATATCTATATATGGAGATGTAAAGTAGCAGCAATATAAAATTTATCTAATTCATTACTTTAAACACTTTATATATCAGTTTGTTATATCTAAAAAATCTTACCTGTATCATTTTGATTTTTATCCTTTATTCCACACACCCTGTTATGAATTATTCAACTTCTTCATCACAAGCTGTGTTTAGTTTATTATTTTTAAAATAATTGCACTTGACATCAGATAAAATCTCTTGAGAACGACAAGGATGTTCTTTGAAAGAAACATAGGCAAAAAGCTTTCATATCAAAATGCATGGAAAAAAAAACTGAGCTGAACTTACCTTCTTCATTATGGCCGGACGCCTCACCCACCCATCATAAGCAAAGTTTCAGACTTTTTATGTCAGTGGAGAAGTGCTAAGAATAGCTATTAGCTAGAATTCTATCTCGCCTTATTCTCCTGCCACAATCCATTTTTGTCCTGAGTGGGAGGGAAGGAAGGAAGGAAGGAAGGAAGGAAGGAAGGAAGGAAGGAAGGAAGGAAGGAAGGAAGACTCAGTGGGTCTCTCACTGGAGGGAGTGGCATGACAAAGCCCTTGTGTTTGTCTAAGTCAGGGATGGAGTGACTAGAGGCATCTAGTCAAAGTCACAATGACATCATGAGCATGACACAAAGGATGTAAATTATATTGCTTATGTCAGTAGCATTGTGACATCATGACTCAAATGATACAGAGGTCATCCTTGCCTAACAACCCTAACTGGGGTGAGAATTCCCCTCACTAAGCAAAGTGGACATTAGATAAAACATCACTTGACCACACCCATTTAGCTATAGCAGTTTTGGTAGTTCTGATTGCAGGTCTTAGGGAAGGATCACTGTTAGGTTAAGATCAGAGGTGGTATTCAGCAGGTTATGACCAGTTCTGGAGAACCGGTAGCAGAAACTTTGAGTAGTTTGGAGAACCGGTAAATACCACCTCTGACTGGCCCTGCCCCCATCTATTCTCTGCCTCCTGAGTCCCGACTAATCAGGAGGAAATGGGGATTTTGCAGTAACCTTCCCCTGGAGTGGGGAGGAAATGGAGATTTTACAGTATCCTTCCCCTGCCATGCCCACCATGCCACACCCACCAAACCACACCATGCCCACCAAGCCATGCCCACAGAACTGGTAGTAAAAAATTTTGAATCCCACCACTGGTGAAGACCTCATATGTCTCCTGCCCTGATGTGATTGACTCTGCTTCAACTCCCCCCCACCTGCCTATCTCCCCACCCTGTCTGTCCTTTTAGCTATACTGCCCTCTGAGATCTATCCCACCACTCTCAGCTGACCCTCACTATCTTCTTCATCTCACTTTGTCACAGGTTCTTTTATGTATACCCAAACCAGTCGGCTCCAAAACCCAAGAGACCCAACACAACAAGTCACTGAGCAACACACCTCCTTTCCACACCCTGATACCACCACACTCAGCTTGCCTCTCTGTTCAGCTGTTATAGCCAACAGTTGTTGTGCTGGCAAAGGAGAGGTCAACAGTTGTTGTGCTGGCAAAGGAACAGGACAACAGCAGCACTGGTACTGGCCATTTTGTAGGCAACCTGTCCTTTCACATATTCTTACCAGAGGCATTTAAGTGAGATAGCTGCTAGCCTCTTGTGATGCATCAGCAGAAACCCCCTCTCAGACAGTGAGAGGAAGACTATGGAGATAAGTTGGGGGCAAGGAAAGTGGCAGCAGTGAAGTGCCGGGTGGCCAAAAGGGCAGAAATGGGAGGGAGATAGGCATGTGGGGGGGGGAAGGAGTTATGCACAGTGCGACCATAATTGCAGGCTGCCAAATGCCTGGATTTTGATCAAGTAACTTTGGGAGTGCTGCAATGGCCACCCGGCACCTATTTATTTATTTATTTATTCGAATTTCTATACCGCCCTTCTCCTTTCGGACTCAGGGCGGTGAACAGCCAGATAAAAAACATCTATACAAACATCACAGTTAAAAAATAAAGTTAAAATAATTTATAAATTTGGCCCATAATTTAAAACTTGTCAATTAAAATAAATATTAAAATTTTAAAACTAACCCTAAAATCAGGACAGACCGGCTAACTGAAAAAAATAAGTTTTTAGAGCCCGATGAAAAATCCGGAGGTCGGAGATCACTCGTATCTCTGGGGGTTGATTGTTCCATAGGGTAGGTGCCACCACAGAGAAGGCTCTCCTCCTGGGGGTCGTCAGCCGGCATTGTCTGGCCAACAGCACCCTGAGGTGGCCCTCTTTGTGGGAGGCTATTGGTGGCAGAAGGCGGTCCCGTAAGTACCCTGGCCCTAAGCCATGGAGCGCTTTAAAGGTGATCACCAACACCTTGAAGCGCACCTGGAAGTCCACCGGAAGCCAATGCAGCTCGCGCAGGAGAGGAGTCACATGGGAGCGCCCCGTCGCTCCCATAATCCCCCGCGCAGCCACATTCTGCACCAGTTGGAGCCTCCGGGTGTACCCCAAGGGGATGTACCCCATGTAGAGAGCGTTACAATAGTCCAGACGAGACTGTATTAGAGTAGGTATACTGGCACATCTGGAAAAACCTGAATCTGAATCTGAATCTGAGAATTCTGTGTTTTCCCTCAGTAAATCAAAATCCCCAAATCCATCCGCTGCACCAATCAGTCCATAACATTGTCCAATCACCATCTGTCCCATCTCGAGATATCACTCCAACCACTCCTTCTCCAGAGGCAGGACTGTCCTGACCTTGACTGAAAAGAAGTGCTATTTTGTCTAACTACATTCCCTCTACTAAATCCCCCCTCCTACTTTCCCACACACAAGAAGGTAGCAGTGTGGAAGCTTCCATTGCTAATATGGCTTCCAAAGCTGACAGGTGCTACACCTTATGGATTGTTTATCATCTCACGGATGAGAACTCTTGTTACCTCTCATCACCTGGCTCTGGATTCAGCTGAGCTATTCCATTTCAAGGAAGTCAGTTGAAATGAATAAATGAATGAATGCAAGCCTGTTGCTTTGCTTACTTAGAGTAGATGCTTTTCTGACAAAGAAAACGGAATATCAAATTGTTGATTTTATCCCAGTTCATATCAGTTGAGATTTGGGCATATGAGAAAAGTTATAAGATCTGCAAAGACTTCAGACCAGCCAAAATTGTTTTTAAAAGGCAGTCCTGGAGTTATCTCTACCTTCTTAGATCCAAATGTTATAAAACCATGGCACCAGGGGTAGAAATATTGTTCACCTGGTTGTAAAATTCCACATATGGTATCAGTTTGGTGTAGTGGTTAAAGTGTCAGACTAGAAACCAAGAAACCATGAGTTTTGGTCTGTCCTTAGGTATGGAAGCCAGCCAAGTGACTTTGAGTCAATCATTTTCTTGGCTCAATCCACCTCACAAGGCTTGGGTTGGGCTAGAAGACGCTCAAGGTCCCTTCCAACTTAGTTATTCTGTTCTTGGGAAAACAGAGGTGGGACCATTATATATATGCTGCCTTGAGATTCACAAAATAAAGATGGAAGATTAATTTAACAAATAAAAATAATTAAAATATCATTACACTTTCAGATGCTTTTATGTGTGATATCATGATACCAGCAAGGCTATTACATTTCACTCTTTTATAAATGTGATTCCTTTCTGATCACAGCAACAGAGATATGAATGTATATCTGCAGGAAGGACAATATTTATTATTTTTGCATGAAGCAGTGAATGGATTTTTTGTTTCTTCAGGATTCATAGCAGCTCAAATGAGAGGGATACTAACTGATTGGCACTTTGCCCCTCTCCTACTGGTTAGCTGGAGGGAGCCTGACTGATTGATCACCAAGAACACTGACTGGCTCATGTTGATCTCAGCAGGTTCCCTGCACTTCAAGGCCAGCAGCCAAGAAGATAATTGCAGATCAGTTTAAAAGTGCTCTGAATGAACTGCAGAGAGAAAATGGGGGTAACATATAAGTGCCCTAACTCACCAGTGACAACGTTTTTTTAATTGAATTTGTGGAATGCTATTTGCTTTATGGAATGCAATTGTTTGTAAATATCTTCTTTTTTTTTTTTCACTCTACATCTTGGTACTCAGAATTCTTCCTTTTATGCATTTGTTTTTTGTTTTGTTTTGTTTTGTTTTCTTATGAAATCTAGTCCCTTCTCCTACTAATAAACATTTGTGAGAAGATGCCGACCTCACCAAGGATGACCTTGGAACTAACAAATTGCATATAAACAGAGACAAGGTAAATTTATGAAGTACCTCTATAGTTGATACTGAATGGGACATTTGTTTCCAAAATAATGGTATGGGGTTGTCTCATTCTACTTTTCATATTTCAGGAGTTTCATGGTGGGAAAGTTTGGCAAAACCATTGCATTTCCAGGAAGAAATAGATGGTCAGAGTAGGCATCCATTGCTGTGGTATAATTGTCCTTTAAAAAAAAAAAGGTCCATACCAGTTTATGTAGCAGCTGAAAAAAATCACAATGATGAAAACAACAATGAATACCCAACCCCAAAGATACATTTATTTATTGTCTCCCTTTGGCATATTCCAATACACACACACAGTCTTGTAATGATAATAAAAAATGGCATTAACTGGGAGGCTTTCTTTCCTTTAACAAAAATCTTTTTTGCTTTAGCCTTCTTAGCTGACTTCCTGCTATTACTAGAGTACTTTTTTCTTTTTTTCACAAAATGGTTTCAGGCTACACAAATGTGTAGTTGATTATTATAGTCATATTATTATTTGGGCTTTCATTTTCAGCACTCAGTATATGAGCATAGAGAATCTCTCTCTGTGTGTGCGTGTATGTGTGTGACATCACATGTGGCAGAGAAGTTCAATAGCCTTAGGGTCCTCTTTTGTTTTTTAAAGTATCTAGTTTCCATTGATGGGGATGTTTTAGATTTATTTCAGCTTTTAAGCTCCAAGATTTTAATACACCAGAAGCGCTCAATTCCACTTTAATTCCATAGTAACATGCAGGCATTACTGGACCAAAAAAACAGCCTTCTAACAATATTAGAATGGATGGAAATTCAGCCCGAAAAAAGCAGCATTCACATGGAAAACTTTCTTGAAAAGAAGGTTGGAACACCACCTCAATGAAACTTATACATACCTATGCTTCCTTTCAGATGATTAAAAGTTCAAAATGCAAAAGTTGAAACTACTTTAATAATGTCACATCCTAATCATGTAGCATAGTGGGGTTATTATTAAGCCTTTGTTCCCTCTCTCCTAGGGAATAAATTAATCTCAAAGGTGAAAAGTAAGTCAAAATATATTATTAAAAAAGGATAAAATGTTACATTCTCATAGCTTTAGGTATTAATTTGTAGTGATTCAAATCTGAAACGTGATACATTCTAGAGCTACCCAGATCACAATAAAAACAGCCTTTAAATTAGTTTAAAAACAGAAATCTAAAAGAAAGCATAACACCCTTTATAAAATGGGCCATATATAAAGGGACACTTTTCTGCCTAATAGCTTCAAAAAGAGACTAGAGACATTTGAGATTATTATTGCATATCACAAGAGATGCAAAAAGATACACACACACACACACACACACTTTCATGAACACAACTTTATGTATGGGTGAAAAAATGAAATTGACCTTCCAATTCCAAATTTTTATAGAAAAATAAAGAGCTTGCACAACACAGCTGCTTAATATAAAGTCACTTGAATTTAACTAAGATCATTGTTTTATTAAACAAAAGAATTTCCAAGAAGTTGTAGCCTTCACATCAAAGAACTCTGTTCATAATATAGCCATTAAATAATTTCACTAGGATCCTCTGCTATTATTTATCTCATATCTTTGATAAATTTTCTTTCTTTAAATATCTATCCACCTTTGCCAGAGAAATTTCTTTTCTTTTATATACTTTTTGTATAAAGTGAAATATTATTTTTTATGTTTACATTACTGTTATCATCATTTTACCATGTTGTAATTTTAGTATCATTTTCTACTCATTTTTTTCTTAATTTATACGCTAGCCATTTCCTCAGCTTATTTGCAAAGACAAAATTCTTCTGTTTTACAAAATTCATTTTTGTTTCAATTTCTCCTAGAGATAAACTGACATTGTAGAGGTTTAATTTGCTATAAGATATTTTTTTCCTTTCTGGAGATCTTACGTCTTCCTCTTTTATCTTTATCTCTTTATCTTTTGCATATTTTTTGTCTTTTCAATTCATTATTTTGCTGTATAAATTTTCCTTTCATAAAGGATTTCTTAGTGTCTTGTATTGTCCTTATATCTGTGCCTTTAATATTTATTATTATCAAAGAATTATTTCAGGGTTTTTTCCCCAATCTTCCATTATTGTTTTGTTTTGTTTTTTGGTAATAAATTCTCAATTTGCTGCCAACTATAAGTTCTAGCTTTCTTTTATATGCTAAAGTCACTGGGATATGCTCTAAAACACTATTTGGCAATATCTCCACTTTGGTAACACATATTACAAGAGTTTTAGAAAAAAAAAATCTGTTGAGAAAGAGCTATGTCTTTCAGACAAATAACTATAATCTTTGGAATCACCATTTTTATATTGAATTAATTCTTTTAAATCTTTACCAATGAATTTGATAATTCTTTACCAAAACGGTATCTTGTCTTCTTTCTGACAGAGTGCACAAGGTTATCACTTCTTCACTTTGCATATCTTATACTAATTCTGTTCACTTGGCCACTTCTGTACCCATATTTTCTTCATCCCATTCCAAACATTTTGTTAAAGATTCAATAACTTTCTCTTTAATATCTTCACCAACCACAATAGCAATTAGAATTATTAACCATTTAAAATACTAATAGTGATTGTCATTATGTATAAAATAGACATTTTAATACCACGTGTGAGAAAGTTTCTATGTTAATAAATCCTGGTGCAGTTCCTTGGTTATGATTCTATAATTCTCTAGGACTATATTGGGAGATTTAGCTGATATCAGGGCAGACTGGAGAGTCTGTAATTGATCTGAGGCCAAAATCTCTGTTATCATTGGTTTAACTGTGGGATCCATTTAACTCAGAAATATGTTCTTCTGGCTGGTATTAGTAAAAGTTGGTAGCAATCCCACTCTGTGTTTCTTGAGTGCAGACATTTAAATTAAGTAGGATTGGGAGATGATCACTATCAAATTTAGGCATAACTTCTAGGGAGGCATAACATGAAGGAGAAGGTCCATAGGGACAATTACATAATCAATTGCCCTCATTCTGAGTCCAGATGGGTAGATGAATTCAGCTGGATGGTCACTCTCAAGGGTCCTATTTAGAATGAGGAGGCTTAGTCTGAAGGCTGTTTGAGACCAAAAAAGAATTTCTTAACACAACCGATTATTAAACTATGGAATTCAATACTGCAGGATGTAGAAAGGGCCCTTCGCTGGAACAGATTTAGCTTCTCAAAGGGCGATAAAGCTGCTGGTCACAAAGGATATATTTTAATGCTCTGGCTCTCAATATTATTTGTGGGGGATTTTGATCTGAACGTGCTGTCACACTCATTATTCTTTATGGGCTTCTCATAGATTATTGATTGGCTACCATGGGAATTGAAGATGTAAGTTTTGGTTTGACTCAGCACAGTTCCCCTTATCTTCTTAAGAAAATTTACTAGGAATTGCCACTTGTTTTATTGGACATTAGAGCACTAAATGCATTCAGGTTTACAGCTGTTATGCAATATTAATAGTACTGACAATATTTCATTTAATAACAATTGCTTTAAGATATAAGAAGTTTGCAAGATAAGGCTTTTTCAGCATGAATAATAAGGGATGAAAGATAGAGCATTAATATTTTTCTGGCCAAACCAAGTGCTGGATATTGATATAAAATGTATATTTTTATTCCTAGCACATCATCCCTTTACAATGCATTGTGGTAGAGTGTGAAATGACTGTTAAATCATGAGGTAGCTGACAGGTGTTACAAACAAAAATTTGTATACCTTTACAATAAATTACCTGGGTTCCAGGGACAAAGTAAATAATAACAGAAGGAGAAAGTGAATTATTTTCCATGTTTATTCAGTCAAAGCTTAAATCTCAGCTGAAGCTGAATAGGGTCCTGGCTCACATTTCTCAGGGGAATCCAAATATGTTCAAAGAAAAAGGGCAACCATCCCAGACATTAAATAAATGAAAAACTTTGCAGCAAGGCAATGAACTATAATACGGGTGGGTGGATGGGTATATATAAACCCACACAAAAGCGGGGGGAAAAAACATTTTTGAAGGTTCCCCAAGTGAAGAACTTTGAAATCCTGCATTAATATTTATTCCCATTATTGTGCCAAGGCTCCCTATCCCGAGTTTCTCATGCAGCTGCCCTCATATTTCTATCTGCCTTTCCCCCCCCCTCCAGCAATGTTTTTCTTTTTTTCTTAAGAACATGGAAGACAAGAAGGTGTACTAAATTCAGTGACTGCCAGAGCAAAAGAAAAAGAGCATGTTTATGCATGCGTCGGGTTTGTTGAATTGTAAGATATTTAAATGGATAAGTTGACAACTGCTAGTCAGGAGGGAAATACTCAGCATACATTGTACTTTAACTTCCAGTACAGGTGAGTCCATCTGTGGTATTCATTGGCACCAGTGTATTTGAGAGATGCATGTGTAGAAAGTGCTCCATGCTTACCCATACATCAGTGAGATGTATAATTTTGGCCAGTAGTCCTGTTCATTTTTAAATTTAGATGCATGTTCATTTGGGGATATGACATGGGATACTGTGGGGGGAAACCACCCATGACAGCACTGCATTTAAAATCAGTCTCAAGGAAAGAAGAACCATAGCTATACACTCAGTTATAGGTAAAGTACAATTAGTGAAGAAATCAACCATCTATATTATTTAACAAAAATAATGTCAACAGCCAAACACTGAGTTAGCATTTTTACAAAGGTTCTTCCTGGAGCCTTTAAAAATCAATCAATAGTATGGGGGAAAGGAATAATAGAGAGGAAGAGTGGGCTGCAGAAAATTCTTCTACTTGGTACCATTAGAAAGTTTCAGTGGTACAGCTCAGCAGTCCTATCTAAGAAAGTATATTACCACTGCATGAACTATTCATTATTTCATTACCATATATTTAAGCATGTGTAGTTCAGCAATATTGCGAAAGATTACACTCCTTTAATGAAGCATACTTCCTCAAAATTAATTTAATTCCAGTTTAGGTTAATTAAAGTTCTTCTCTAAGCAGGCTTCCTCTAAGCTAGTTTAAGACCAGTCCATATGAGCTGTTTTGTGGTTCAGGTCAGGGGTCTCTAAATTCTGGGCCATGGCTCACTGGTGGGCCATGAGCTCTTTGCAACCAGGCCATGAAAAAGTCAGGCGAGAATGCGTGTGCATGCGCATGCACATCCCCACTTGCACGAGCAGCAGACGAGCATATGCACATACATTACATTTGTGAGAGAGGTGGCCGTATATGCCTGCCACGGCCACTTGCATGGAACCATCCCCCTCTCCCCCACACCGATCCACAAAGCTGGAAAGATTAGGGAACTCTGATTTAGGTCACTGCAATCAGCTAAAGTTAACTGAAATTAATTTCTAAGCTGATTTACCCAAAATCAAAATATGATGGCCAATATCTGTTCTTGCTTCCACAATTGAAACCAATGGATGGTGGCTGTTCTGCCTGTCTCTCTCAGATGTCCATTTTTGTATATACAGTCCGTCAAAGATTCATGAGTGTCAGACTAAATCTTGTGACTACAACAGGTTGTGGTCTGGAAAGCGTCAGGACAATATGGCAAGACTGAGGCATTATCATCATTAGAAAGAGCTTCCAGGGAGCAGTGCATTCTTTCATACCTTAGTAGCCATCTTTTCTTTTAAAATTTTTGAAGAGCCTTGGTGGCGCAGCAGACTAAAGTGCTGTTTTTTTTTTAATTTGATTTTAATTTTAATTTTAATTTGATTTATATGCCACCCTTCTCCGGAGACTCAGGGCAGCTTACAATGCATTAAGCAATGTGTTAAGTAGCACCAGCTGCCTGCAATTACTGCAAGTTCAAATCTCACCAGGCTCAAGGTTGACTCAGTCTTCCATCCTTTCAAGGTAGGTAAAATGAGGACCTGGATTGTGGGGGCAATAATTGTGGGGGGAATAACTTTGTATAAAAAACACCACTTGGGGGGGGCTGAAAGCCCTACTAAGCAGGTATATACAAAAGTATGAAGGCTATTGCTTAACGCATTGTAAACCGCCCTGAGTCTCCAGAGAAGGGTGGCATATAAATCGAACCAATAAATAAATAAATAAATAAATAAATAAATAAATAAATAAATAAATAAATAAATAAATAAAGTGATCAGATTTCAAGAGAAATGTAGTTTGCAAACACTCCCTTAATTGCAGCAAGTGGGGTTGGAAACTGTCTTGAATGGATTTAATTCTGGAAAAAAATATAAAAGTAAGCCTCTACACACACACACACACCTGCCCCCAAACTCACCCAATCCTAATGAAGAAAGGGATTGCGGTTGAATCGGTAGGGCACAGAAAAGTTATCTGAAAAAGTAGTGGATTCAAATGCAAGAGAGGAGATTAGGGAATAGTTTTCTGAGATACAAGCAATGCACATTTCTGAATAAATGTAATCCTGGTTCCATTGTACTCATTCTAGTACATTTGCAACCCTAGTCTCTTCACTGTTGTATTTTCCTCACCCTGAAATGAAAGCTTTTCATGTGAAAGAATGGATCTACATCTTCTTAGAAGCCAATTTAACTTAGCACAGTGGTACAGGCAGAACCACTAGAGAGAGAAATTCTACTTGAAACCCCTGTGCTTCAAAGCAAACATTTTATAAGACTCACTTGAATTAAATCAGTTGCTTCTCCTGTTAAAGAAAAACACATTCTGTCCTTCTCAAGAAAATGCAGAGTAAAATAACACTAAAAAATAAATGAAACCAATTTTTTTTGAATCACTCTCTCATCATAAAATGCAACTGTTTGCTTATTTCTTGAAAGAAATGTAAATATGCGGAGGAAAGTAAAAGCCAACTACTAATTAAGGTTCCAAAAACAAACTGAGAACTGAGTTTATGTTTCGTCATCTACAGGGCCAGATTTAGATGAAAAGAGGCCCTAGGCTATTCCACTTATGAGGCCCTTTCACCTATAGTGAAAGTATAATTTTAATTTTGTTAACAATTTGAATGTAGGCCCCTCTTGATCTTGAGGCCCCCTCTTGATCTTGAGGCCCTAGGCTGAAACCTAGTTAGCCTATAGGAAAATCCGGCCCTGGTCATCTAGTCAATGCTTTGTACTTATATAGATTGTAAATATTCAGAGGGCCCCAGATTTGATTTGATTTGTATGTTTTCAGATTCCTGCTTTAACGGTGTGCTACACAAGACATTTAACTTTTATTCTTAAAATCATACCATGTATTTCTCTGCTGCTCCATCACTTAAACTAGGATTAGGTGACAAATGTATCATTTAGTTTCAATAAGATTTTTTAATCTGTACATCAAAATAATAGAACATTTCAACTGTTTCATTGAAATAAGCATAATCAAAGCTAGTACAGTTGAACATTATCCTTTTTAATTAACGAGAAAGATGTGCTGGCTTACTTTTGCATAATTCCTGTAACACGGGTTTTATTTCGAGATAGCCCCTTTCATCCACTGGTATCAGAGAAAGGAGAGAGAGAAAAAAATCTTGTTTTCTTAAAACACTGTGGCTTGCAAAACAATAACAGGTTGTAAATTTCTACTTTTACAGCCCCACTGAGAGAATCACAGCCATTGTCCTTCTCTCCCTTGTAATTGCCTCTGCAGGTTGAACATCAGGTCAAATGGCCAGAGCTTTGCATGCTGCATGATTATTTCTGGGTTGTTGTTTTTTTTTAAAAAAAAATAAACGAAAAGAACATTTGGGGTTTATAAAGAGCTCTGAAGCCATTATGTTATTCCTCGTTCCACATAGTTTTGCATCAAGTTTTGCTAAGAGTATATAGGAAACTGTATTGCAAGTATTGCAATACAGTTACAACTGTATTGTAAGTATTGCAATCTCTGGCCACTCTTGTGGACCCATATCAGTCGTGATCCATATTTTAATGTTTCCCTAACAAGATTGTGCTGTGCAAGAACCATGGAGATCTTATTTTTAATGATGGTTATGATATGCCATTTATAAAAAGGTTATGAGGTAACGGTAAAGCTTCCCCTCGCACATATGTGCTAGTCATTCCTGACCCTACGGGGCAGTGCTCATCTCCGTTTCAAAGCCGAAGAGCCAGCACTGTCCGAAGATGTCTCCATGGTCATGTGGCCGGCATGACTAAACACCAAAGGTGCATGGAATGCATGGAATGCTGTTACCTTCCAACCAAAAGTGGTCCTTATTTTTCTACTTGCATTTTTTACGTGCTTTCAAACTGCTAGGTTGGCAGAAGCTGGGACAAGTAATGGGAGCTCACCCTGTTACGTGGCACTAAGGATTCGAACTGCTGAACTGCCAACCTTTCGATCAAGCATCCCATAAAAAGGTTATATCTGATGGTTTTCTTTCTTTTTTTCAGTATCTGGTTATGATCTGTTTATCTTATATTTCCAAAATAGCTATGCCTACTGTAATTATCACATTCTGAGAACACAGTTTCATGCTGTACTTCTTGGAGAGCGCTTTCAAAAAAATAAGGCTGCTGACCTCTATTTTATATTCTAAAATTTGAAGATGACAAAGGGGAGGGGGTAACCCGAAAAGCATCTTCTCAGTGACTCAAAGATGCTTGGCTAGAGCCAGCTCTTATGACTGTCCAATGGCAAGCGAGTCTTTTTAATTATGACATTTCTGAGTAGCTATGCATCTAAAATATGTTGACATTGGTTCTAACTATTTTATGGATTTCAGTGGTATTTTACCTGCTATATTTTTTAATTGCAATTTTACTGCTTTTTTATTACATTTCATCAAATTTTATGGTGTTTTTTTATTGTTTTGATACCTGGTTCATGCTCTATTTATTGGAAATGTAAGAAGCAGGTATGAGAAAATATCTCCATAAAAATCCATAAAAATCACCATCATACAGAAACTAATAAAGACAATTTGATCACAGGTCAGTCTGAGTCAGGAGGTGAAAAACTACTACTTATGTAAGCAAATCTGCATAATCTCCAACTGCATATTTTTTTTTGAACAAAAAGTTTTTATTATTTTTTTAAAATTCAAACAAATAACATTTTCACTTATCTATTTAAACATTTGTAAACCCAACCTTCAACCCCCCCTTCCCACCCCCCTCCCCCGACTTCCCAGAAGAAAAACAGGGTATAAATTTTACCAAACATATGCTAAAATATGCTAAGTTAATGCAAGACTTAAAACTCCCTAGACCCCTTAACTCCCTTCTACAGATTATTCATCAACCTCCCTTTAAACTCAAAATAACATATAATCCTTTAGCCCTAAGAGTTTTAAAAACCATTAATAAACACTAATAGATCATTCAAAGCCTAAAAATCTCGTAATACATCTGTAAGATATTCTTAATTCATTTACTTAATCATCTTACTCTTCCTCCTACTTTTGTTCTCAAAATTCAAATATTTTTAAAAATCTTAATACAACAATAATTAAACCTTAATTAATCATTAATTGAACTTTTAATTCATTTACTTAATCATTATAATTAATCATTAATACATCAATAGTTAGACCAGAGAAAGTTAATCTTCCATTCTTCCTTTCTTTCTGTATTTTTTCCAGTCTTTCTTCCTCCCTCCTACTTTTATTTTGAGGAGGTTTTGAATTTTGACTGGGGGTTGATGTATCTTTAAAACTTGTCCCTTTCTTGGAACCATTTCCTCTGATTTAGAGCCCCCATATCGACTCTTCTTGCTTATATAATCAGTCAGTTCATAGAACGAAGAATTAACTCGATCAGTTTGCAAAGAAAAGTCCAGTTGTTGCATTTCAATTAATTGTGTGAAAGCCTCTGCCAAATCTTCTTCCGAGACCTCATAGGGCTGGTCAGTTTCTTCTTCTTTCTGCTCCAAATTATATTTTTGAAAAGTTCTATCAATTAATTCCAAAAGGGCAGGAAGAAAGTTTGAAGATTCTTGAGAGCCTGCCAGTTCCAGCTTCTCTGTTTTGGTCAAAATGTCTCCTACATTGTCATTGTGCTTTCCTTCAAAAACATCCTCAGTTGCTTTTATATCCTCTGCGGGTTCTATAAATTTTTGTTCTATGATTGCTGTTAGGTTATTAATAATTACAATTTGGTTATTCATGGCTTCCTTTATAAATTCTGTAAGGTCTCTAAAAAAATCCTCCTAGCTCTGTGACTCAGTTCTCTGTGTCATTTCTGACACCATTAAAGAGCCTCCACCACTTTCAGGAACTCCTTGCTTGGAAGCCATATTATTTTAAAAGAAATTTTCTTTTCTCAGCCATAAAATCTCTTGAACAGCTTTCTCAGATTTATTTGTAATTTATCAAGCAAGATAGTCTTTTCTACACCCAGCTCTCAAATCCCAGCAGTTTAAATCCAGTCTCTGAGCACAAATCTGTTAACAAGCACTTTCATTTCTAACTTTCACTTTTACACCCACAACGAAGATGCCATTTCCACCTCCAGCTCAGCAAAATCAAGTAGAAACAATGTATCCCAGGAGTTAAGCATCATACTTGCAAAAGCTTGTTCTCCTGCTTCCGTTCTGTCTGCTTTTGAAATCAATTAATCTTCTTTTTGACAGCAGAATCGGTCGCCAGCGTCTGGCTCCATTTAAACAGAGTCGCCACGGATCCGGAGCTTCAGTGGGCCGAACGGGGAGCTCTCACCCTCCAAGCCCCTGGAATTACCCCAGGGGCTTCCAGGGAGCTCTACCCTCGCCCACTGGCTCTCCTCTCCTTCTTTTCCCGAAGGAGAGGTTTTCAAGCCATCTGACAGCTGACTAGCGCTGTCAGAACGGCTCCAACGGAATCGCGAGACTGGCGGTCTAAAAAGACCATCCGCGACACCGGCGGTGCCAACTGGAAGCCCTCCAACTGCATATTTTAAAGTCAGATTTTTTTTTTAAGTTATACCAACTGAGCTGATATTTCTATAAATCACAAATAGATACCTGATTCACACACTATATTTAGCCCATACTATAGTTTATTTGTATGGCTTCATATAAAGCATAATCTCAATCTGTACAGGTAGTCCTCGATTTACAACCACAATTGAGCCCAACATTTCTGTGGTTAAATGAGACATTTGTGAAGCGAGACTTGCCCCCTTTTACGATCTTCCTTGCCACAGTTGTTTAGTGAATCACTGCAGTTGATAAGTTAGTAGCCTGGCTGTTAAGTGAAACTTGCTTCCCTATTGACTTTGCTTGTCAGAAGGTTGCAGAAAGAAGATCACATGACCTCAGGACACTGCAACGGTCATAGCTATGAACCATCTGAATTTTGATCATGTGACCATGGGGACGCTTCAAAGGTCGTAACTGTGAAAAACTGTGAAAGGTCACTTTTCTCACTGCCATTGTAACTTTGAACAGTCACTAAATGAACTGTTGTAAGTCAAGGAGTAGCTGTATTTTGAAATAGTTGACAAGTGACTAAGAAGGAAGACAATGTCTTTTGAATACTTTTTGCTCCAGTGCATTTATATGAGCTATGAAAGCTCTTCTGCTATTTTTTTTTAATCCTTTTTCATTATAGTTGACTAGAAAGATTCAGAAGTTACAAAAGGAATAGCCACTGAACAATATAACAGTATAGATCCACATAGATAGGAATGACAGATCAGTGTCAGCTCATGTGATTTTCTCATTAGCTTAGTGTATTTCCGTGTTCTGATATACGGATTAACACTCCATGAATCCTGACCAATTATTTTTTTTTTCTTTTCATCATTTTTTCTTTTTTCTTTTTCCTTTCCTCCATGGCTCTTTCTGAATGGAAAGGCACTTTAATTAGATGCCTTTTGGAAGGACAGCTTCTGTACCTCAGATTTCTTTCATTTTCCTACGGCATTATAGAGTTGATAAAACATTTTGGTGCTACTCGGGGACAATAGAGGGAGAGAAAAATGGTGATTTCCAAAATTAAAGATGAGGATAAACGTCTATGGTTTGCTTGCAATTGTTTTCATATGGTTGTATCTGAATGTTAAGAATTAAAGAGAAACGGCAAGCTTTTTTTAAAAAAACCTTAAAAGCAAGGCAGGCTCGCAGATTTGAATGAGACATCCATGCATAATGATTTAATGTTATGTGTTTTTACTTTTACTGAGTTCAGCCATTTGAAAATGTGTTCGAAACTGCTACAGTCCTGTACGGATACCTTGAGAAAAAAACACAATTTAATTCAATTCTGAGTAGTTACATTCACTTTCACTGTAACTCTGTTGTACAACCTAGATTATGTGTTCATTTTGTTCCAAGAAAATCAGGACAAAAAAGCATTCACGTTTTGTATTAGAATGGATAACACAATATGTAACCATCTGCTGGTACAACAAATAGTGCTCTATTAAAGACTGCAGGGTTAAATTAAATGCATCCCATTTTATCTTCTTCCAGCTCTGGTTAAACCGGATTTTCACAATTTTCCATTCCCACTTAAAATCTCTGTCCTTATCAGGCTGGCTTGGGGAGGAATTCTTCCTGTTATCCCCTTGAAATTCTTTATAATTATTCAGCTGCAGCTCCTTCAAATTTACAGGCTAGAAATAGGTAGCTCCATTTGATAAATAACATCAAAGTTAGAATAGCAGGAAGAGCTTAGAGATGAACTAGGGCTCATTCTTAAATTTCCTCATCAATTTCTATAGTCAGATTTTACTACCATTACTAGAGATGTTTAAGTATATAATGTGTATTGGAAATGAACTATTTCTTTAAATATCTATAATAATACAGTATACATTCACCACAGCTTTATCTGGCACCCGAAGCTTTAGGATAATATTTCAGAATAATACTGAAAACAATAGTTAGGAGTCACATTTTATTCGAAACCAAGTTAATTTACATCATATCTATTGTTATGCAATTATTCTGTGTTTTCACACTTTCTTGGCTTATTTTTTTCCCCAAATGTGTATAGAAGCGCATATATTATAAAATGTTGCAATCAAAATGTCCAATAGAGAAAATTATGTATTCAATTGCACCCATCCAGTAAAACTGATATATCAGGAGAACTGATGGATATAGATCAATATTGGTGCAGTTCTTTCAAAAAGATGAAAAGTCAAGATGGCGGCTTTCTGCCTTGATTGCCTCATCTGCTTCATTCATAAAGGTTTCAGCCACGCTAACCATGCTAACTGAGGAAAGTGGCCACTTTACTCTACCAAATAGAAACAGGTGCCACTTCATAGCGTGGCTTTCAAGAGGCACTTAGCTTCAATTTACCACAAAGAAAAGGGCCCCTCTGCATCACCTGGCTATTTATTAAAAAGGACTAATCTTTGACAAGTCATTGCAAATGCAAATGCGGTTGAGAAGAATGTTATTTTCCTAATCTCTAATTTAAGGCCTGTAGAGATAATGGCATATGTTGAAAAAAATAATAATATGTGGCAGTATAAATCACTGTATCTCACAGTTACAAAGCTTGCAGACTGAGATTTTTTTAAAGAAGAGCCTGACCTCTAAAAAACACTTGAAAAAAGCACCGAAAGCTAGCAATTATTATTAGGGGTATAAAAGTTGAATCCAAGATCTAACAGATGCTGAAATGGGTTAATACGATAAGCAGTAACAATCTCTCTTAGCTGTGAGTATAGAATGGGGATAGGAAATAAATCCATGACAGATATTTTTTTTCCCCCATCAAAATGTTGAAATCCCCTAAAGTGGACTGCAATATGGGCTGGCTAACATCTGTACATTCTATTTGTTGCCATCTGCTGTTCTAGAAAAGTTCAGTGTGCAGTTGGAAAAATTACATAAACATCAGCAGAAATTTTGAAAAGAACATTAAAAGACACTTAAGATAGGTTAAACTGACAAGAATAGCAAATGTCCTTGGGAAATCGCATAGGAAACAAACATATGCGTCACTTGCACAAGAAAAGAATATACTGTTATTCTATTTTCAGCTGAATATTACCACATTTACTGACTTTCGCAATAACATGCTATTCAAATGGCCTACGTATTCTTTGTTTGTAATCCGTATTGAAGGATAGGAGAAAAGTGAAACTTTTTCTGACTTTTTTTATCGCTACTTTGCCAAAGGCAATAGTAATTAAAGTAAATAAAATTGAATCAATATATTCATTTCTGAGGCAGGTATCATGCCATGAGGCTTAAGTGAAAGAGAAAAGAGAAAGAGAAACTGAAATAATTAAAAGTTGAGAAAATAACTATGCTAATTAGAATGCTCATTAGTCTTCAAAATAATAGGCAATGGTGCACAAGAGACAAAAACGTACAATATTTTTGCTACTACAAAATAAGAAACATGTGACTAAATTACATCACTTTTCTTTAATCATTTTTAAGGTTCTCTCCCGAGACTACACATCTCCATGGTACCACTTCCAGAAATATTGATATGTTCAACTTGTTAAAATTAAAACCGGGATTCCTTCAGCATAATTGTTTATTCTTTGATTATTATTTTTTTTTAGGGTCGCAGATGCCAATTCTTCTTATTTTTAACTGATAGATATCAGACCACTTTAGTCTTTGAGAATCAGAAGAGAGCTGAAACTACAGTTTCCTAAATAATAATTTCTCTCAGTGAGAGTACTACTACAAGCCAGGTTAACCTACATACATGTAATATATTTACATGAAACATACTCCTACTGGTCACATGGGCATAGCTGTGCAATTGGGTGGGCATGAGCATGAAAGTGATCTAACATTGGCTTCTTCTTCTTAGATTTTCTTTCAACTATAGCCTTAGAATTCCCTTCCAGTAGAATGCAAATGAGACTTCATCCTGTTTAGCCTCCAGGACTAAACAAGGTCAACAGTAGAAATTTCTCTTAATGCCTATGGACATGGAAGTATAATGACCATTTCAGAGCATACAAAGAGAAAGCATTTTGTCTTGCAGCCATGTGACAGGATGGTTAGGAATAAGAGAATAACAGAGATGGAAGGGACCTTGGAGATCTTCTACCAGAGCCAGCTGTGCAGGCTCTTAAGTAGGGCTTATTTTGGGGGTAGGGCTTATATTAGGCACACGTGTAAAAAATAAGCTAAGGTTTATTCTTTGGGATAGGTCTTATTTTCAGGGAAACAGGGTAGTTCAACCTTCTGCTGAAGCAGGAAACTCTATACTATTTCAGGCAAATAATTAGCCAATCTCTTCTTAAACATCTCCAGTGTTGGAGGACCCACAACTTCTGGAGGCAAGTTGTTTCACTGATTAATTGTTCTCAGGAAATATCCCCTTAGTTCTAGATTGGTTCTCTTCTTGAGTAGTTTCCATCCATTGTTTCTTGTCCTGCCTTGAGATACTTGGAGAATACATTGATCCCTTCTCCTATGTGGAAGCCCCTAGACCTATGATGGCGAACCTATGGCACGTGTGCCCAAAGTGGCATGTGAAGCCATGTCGCCCAGCACATGCAGCCTTGTCTGTTTGTCTTCAGGTTTTTGGCGCGCACGTGCGTGCGATTATCAGCTATCCTTCGTGCAAGCAGCAGTGCCAAAAATAAAAGTGCGCATGCGTGCCAACCAGCTGATTGTCGGGTGCGCATGCATGCCAGAACCCGGAAGTTTGGCTTTTCTGGAGCACAATCCCTTCATGCATACGGCAGTGCTGAAAATGGCCTGCACATGGCGCTGACCAACTGATCATCAGGGGCGCATGCGTGCTAGAACCCAGAAGTTTAGTTTTTCTGGAGCGCGGCCCCAATGAGCACGCACGCACATGACATTTCCTCGCAATCTTTCCAGCACTTGGTGCCGAAAAGGTTCACCATCACTGCCCTAGACATTGGACAACTGCTATCATGTCATCCCTAGTCCTTCTTTTCATTAAACTAGACATACCCGATTCTTGCAACCATTTTTCATACAGAAAGCTTGAATCTGTACTTCCAGTGTAAGGAGGCCAGACACAAGCCTTGGGGATTTAAAGAAAACATGTTCATTGACTAACAAAGGACCTGTATCAACTAGTCCCCACAAAAATAAGCCTCCTTCTAAATCTAAATTAGAGAAGATTTCTTCTTACTATCTCATGGGCAGCAATTTTCACCCTCTACATTCTAGATAGTCTAGTCTGTAGCATGCCTCCAAAATCGTTATTTCTCAAAGGTCTGAATTGTCTCAAAATCACCAAATCATGATAGTTTGGTATTTAAAGTCACATGATAGTTTAAAGTATCATGAGGTCATTAGGGAAAATTCTTGACGTGTTGTGAGATTTCATCATTTTTTATAAAAAGAAAAAAAGAGAGAAGATGTTTTTTAATGTTCATGCCATCAATTGAGGTGGTCCAGTAATTATTCATTTTCTACCTTAGTTTTTTCTAGTTGACCTTTCTTGATTCAGGATAAGTGTCTAGTTGCCTTTCCTAAATCAGGGGCCTTTCAAACAGTCACTTATGCCCTGGTACCCTCATAGATTGACTACTGCAATATGCTGTACCTCAGGGATGTCAAACTCGATTTCATTGAGGGCTGCATCAGGGTTGTGTTTGACCTTGGGGGGCTAGGTGGGTGTGGCCATGGTGGGCGTGGCCAGTTCAACATCACTCATGTTGGGGGCACAGCCCTCCCAAGCTCCATTTTTGCTAGCAGAGGCACCACGGACTGCTGTTTCCAGGGTGGCCCTGTGGGCCAGATCTAAGCACCCTGCAGGCTGGTTCTGACCCACAGGCCTTGAGTTTGACACCCCTGCTGTACATGGTGCTGTCCCTGAAGACTCAAAGTTCAGCTGGTCCAGTGTACAGTGGTGCAGGTTTGTATAATAACTTGATTGCATTACTAGTTTGTTCTTGAGCATCATCATTATATCTGATGGCTTTTTAAGGTCTTTGTTTGATATATCAAGGTCTCATATCACCATAGTTTCACACAGTCTCAAAAGCAAATGTAATAAAATAAACTGCACTTGGACATAGTTATCGTTTGTTATCAACTGTAATCTCTCCTCAGTGTGTTGGTATAAAATATACGGATGTTGGTGGTGTGGTAGAAGTTACATGTATGAATCTGCTAGCATTTCTTCTGAAGATAGTTATGACATTGTAGCAATAATTGAGGGCCATGTGAAAGGGACAGCTGGTGAGCCCAAGCCACAAAGACTGTGATACCAGTAGTGAAGAAAAAGACATGCGTGGATGTGAAGGAAGGGAGAAGTATGTCACAATGTTAAAAACTGAAGAGGATTAAAGTCCAGAACTAGGAAATTAATGGTGACAGAAAGGCTCATTGAGATTTATAGCTTGGTGAATAAGAACTGCTAACGAGGGGATGATTTTCCCTGTAATGTAAATGAAATGGAAAAATGAAACAGCCTATAGCAGTAGACATTAGAGATCAAAAGTAGCTCCTTCGACTGCGAAGGCTGACCTGCTCATATTTGACATTGCTGTTTATAGCTTCAATAAGCACTTGAAAAGGTTGGCTATGAGAAGCAATAAGGGAATCCTAGCTTTTATCTTTAAGCATGGCCCTTAATAACAAGTACCTTTGTGAAGGAGAAATTTCTATTGGCTATTAGATATATTAATAGCTCTGTACATTTCACATATCGTCTTGAGTTTTCATTCAGGGACTGGTACTGTAGAGTGAATAGAACATTCATCCAAGCCCCAAATTCTCATAATTCTTGGGGTTGTTCAGCAGAATCTTTCCAAAACACCAGGAGAGAGGCAGATGTTTAAGAGGGGCTAAAATTTAACAAAACATTATACTTATCTTCATACAGGGTTTTGTGAAGTGACAAAGTAATTTATTTCCTTATGGCCTCTGCTTTGAGTTCCTTCTTTAACATTAAGCTCCAAAAGACAATTTTCTTGTGATTTATTGATACCTGTTGGCGTCTGGTTGCCATTTTGAAAATGGGGCTTAGAGAAAATGAGAGCAGAAACATCCTATTTCTTTTCTTAACCCTCTTTTTGTTCCATATTCAAAACAATGGTCTACGTGCAACTACAGCATTGATTTTGAAGTACGTGATGAAAAAGTGAGGCAAACGCAACCCATTCACACAATGTCATGCAAGGCTACAACTTTTTTTTTTAATTTGATTTATATGCCGCCCTTCTCCGGAGACTCAGGGCGGCTTACAATGCGCTAAGCAATAGCCTTCATTCTTTTGTATATTTATACAAAGTCAGCTTATTGCCCCCACAACTGGGTCCTCAATTTACCTACCTTAGAAAGGATGGAAGGCTGAGTCAACCTTGAGCCTTGGCGAGATTCGAACCTGCAGTAATTGCAGGCAGCTGTTCTTAATAACAGGGTGCTTTAGACCACTGTACTATCAAGGCTCTTGATACTTAAAACATTTCTCCCATTTGAAAAGCCTAAATTACATTCTCTCTACTAGGGACAATGAAAGGATAATGTTCTTCATCCATCTTTACTCTGGGACAATGTAAATAAGATATGGCTTGCACTGCCTGAACTAAATGGTGGTAATGTACCTTGAGAACAGGCAGATGTGAACACATAGTAATACGCTGCCTATGCAGATGGCATTAATTTGAAGAAGCGTGCTGAATGATTGCAGCATTGGAGTATTGTCCCATGAGTGTAATTTGTACTTGAGCTTATGCAAAAGCTGAATTGTAGCCCTTAAGACTCTTAATTAGCAGGTCTTTTGTTGTCATTATTGTAGAGCAAGTGGACTGAAACAGAGAGATTATGCTCTTAAATCAGTGATACTCAGAACAGTGGGAAAGCCATAAGCTTTCAAGTCTGTCAATGACCCTTTGATCTCTAGTCGGATTACATTATTATTGTTGTTATTTTTTTCTTTAGTGGGGCAATAGCGCATTCAAGAGTTACATTGCTAGTAGGAATCCAACCGTGAACCTTGTTTCTCTTTGCTGTACCAGCAGAAACCTTACCAACTGAATATCTTCTTCTCATGCTTTTATTCCCATTATTGGACTGGTGATGACTAATTAGAGATAAAAGGGAAAAAAATAATCAGTCTGTTTAAGTTTTCCAATAAGAAGTAAATATATTAGTTACAAAGAAATGTACATATCACGGTATAACACTTTCTATCAGCACTGCCCCAATTTTACCAATTTGGCTTTCTTTTTGACACTTGGTCAAGATTTAGTATTTTCAATATAGCATTTCCATAGGATGAAATGTCTAGAAATTGACTTAAGCTCCTTTTCCTTCAAGAGTACATGTGACACTTAGTTATTACTGAATTATAACTAGGCTTTGTAGTTCTCAATAATGGCTCAATGAGACATGTAAATGAGAGTCTTATTGGATGCAAACAAACTTCATTTGCGGAGAACATGGTGACAGAGGTCTCGTACAACAACCTGCAATCTGACAGTATCTGTGAAGGAACCTGAGAATGATCTTGAAAAATAGGGAGGGGAAGCTGCTGCCCAAGGAATGATCAGATAAAAGGAGGAAGAGCCCAATACTGAACAATGGGCAGAGAAGGAAACTTAGAAAGGGATCTTCCTTAATTTAGTAGTTGATAAAAAGAGAAGGCAGAAATTTGTACTTTCAGATTTGCAAGTTTCTGTTAACATAGTTTTACAATAAAGTAGTATTAGTTAATCTTGGCATGTTTCTGTCTGGTCTACTTGGGAGGCTGATAATAACTTATCGGTAGCAGCCCAAAAATGTGGTTCCTGGCCTCTCTCAAAATGCCAATTGTTTGGATTTTTCCATGCTTCAAACATAGTTGGAATACACTTCTAGGTATGTTTGCCAGTTACCTCTTCTTCCTAAGTATATTCTTCCCCATGCAGAAAAGAAACTGAGGAACTGTAAACCCATGATCAATAGTCTAAAATCCATAAACAGTCTAAATCTGCTGCCATCCTCGAACTTACTTTTTTTTTTTCTTTGATGCTGGGCAGCAAGTATCATGATCACTGTGTTTAAAAGACATTTCAGATGATGACAATCTGTGGGAGAAATCTGTGGGCTCTCTAGCACTGTTGCTTCAATTTGCAAATTGCATAACTTATTGTGTGGCACGGCTCTGTCAACGATATTCCACATTCTGCATCTGAAAAGACCATGTTGTTACAAGTTGGAAATTGTCACTGCAGAATCCTCATTAAGACAATGTTAAACTCCATTAACCCTATCCAGCATGGCAAAGGCATAATTTCACAATGCAACCTTTGGAGAGCCACCACTTCCTTATTGTGAGATTTAAAATTCCCAAAATTTTATACTCACAACTCCAAGACAAGTCTAGTTAACAAAATCAAAGATTTATTGGAGAAAAACATGAAAAGAAAAAAAGAAAAGTGGTTGCAAGGCGGCCTCTTAGACCCTTCCCAAATGGATTGAGTTCAAAGAGCGCAAAAAGCAGTTTTCAAGCTATACATTTTATACATCTTCACAATGCACGCCACGCCTAAGAAGCCCTCCCAACTCCCCCTTATTCTCTTAAGTCATCCTTTAAGTTGTTTTACACTTTAAAGGGTCTTCTTGACAATTTCTGTCCATCCGCCGATGTTCCTGTTTCCTGATAGCGATTTTTGCCCAAGGTGTAAGTTCCTGTCTCCTGGGGAGCTCTTAGCAAGTCATAATACATTGTCTCCACTGATTACCATTTGTGGTCACTTTATATAGTCAGAAAACAGCAGACAGATAGTCTCAAACTTTGGTATTACATTTCTTACAATTTATAAAAGAATAACCTTTATTTATTTCCTTTATTACCTTTATTTAAAAAATGTGGGTGCAAAAGGGACATAATACAAGAAATGAATTGACAATGAAGCCCATTTAATCAATATGCAATTAATGCCATTTGTGCTATGAATCAACCCATAGTGAAGTTGAAGAAGTAAGACAAAACTGCTGAAGGTTTTTTCTTAGACAACAAAGATTTTGCTTCCTGAACACTTCTGGGTATATCTTACAGCTTTCTGACTGCTAATCATGAAAATAATCTGTAATTTAATCTATCATGTACCATTTTATAAAAATCTTCTGTTTTGGCAAGATATATACTTCAGTACCTGTTTGCTATTCTGCACACATAAGAAAAACACATGAAAACATGTTGTTATCACACTGGTGCAATAGGACTGGGTGTTTTGTTAATATGATTTATTGGGTTAGGGATTTTTTGTCTTCACTGTGAGTTGTATTGTGTTGGGGGAGTGCTCTGAAGGAGCTCAACCAATCTCATTGTACATATGTTATGCACTGACAATAAAGATTTGAATTGAATTGAATCAAAGCATACCAAGTACACAAATTATAACTGGAATATCTGCGGAGATTTAAAAGTAATGGCTCTGCTGCTTGGAATGCAGCTGGGATATACCAAGCATTGTGGTTACATATATGAATGGGACAGTTGTGCAAGAATGTCACATTATATTAAAAAGAATTGGCCACTCCAAAGGAATGTGGTTTTAGCACAGGAAAACATGGCATGTTCACTACTTGTTGACTGGTGAAGTTATGTCACATAAAACTTGGGCTGATGAAAGATTTTGTGAAAACAATGAATAACAAAGGTGAAAACTGTCATTACTTGAGACAGATGTTTCCAAGAATAACTAATGCCAAGAGTAAGGAAGGCATTTTTGTTGGTCCACAGCTCAGATGCATCATCAATGGCAAGCAATTTGAAAATCTATTAGCAGAGCCAGAGAAAATTGTTTGGAAAGCATTCAAAGGTGTAGTTGAGAGTTTTCTTGAGAACTACAGAGCAACCAACTATAGTCAGTTGGTTGACAAACTTTTTACATCACATAAAGCCATGAAGTGCAACATGTCACTGAAGATCTATTTTCTGCATTAACACTTGGACATCTTTTCCGAAAGTCTAGGTGCAGTCAGTGATGAACAGAGTGAAAGATTTCACTAGGACAATCAAAAAACCGTATCAGGGCAACTGGAATCCGTCAATGCTGGCTGATTATTGTTGGTCATTGCAGCAAGATGCATCGGAAACTGAATACAAATGAAAATCAGCTGAAAAACACTTTTAGCCTTGTTGAACTCATGCACCATTTGGAAACATCATGGAATTAAATATATTGTCATTCAAAGTTAATTTCATATTTCTCAAGATTCCTATGTATCTCAGTCATTCTGAAATTATATTGTGTTCAGTTTGAAAGGGCCTATCATAATCACCAAAAGCTTTTCAGGAAGCAAAACCTTCAGGGGCGGGGGGAAGTATGGTACAATGTTTTAAATGAAATAGACAGGAGAACAAAGAGGGGAAAAAGTTTACCCTGGGTTACTTGGCCATTTTTGCCACAAAACTTCTATCTTTGCCAGCTGTCATTGAACGGAATGAAATATTAATATTGATTTTATGGTTAGGCTGACATATACTGCTATAATTCTCAGCAATACTGTGTTTTGAGACAAAAGGGTATACAGTATAAATGATTTCCGGGGGGGGGGGAGTTTTAAACAGTGCTTTTTACTCTTTCAAAAAATACCCTGGGAACCCCATATATAAAAGAACCTATTCCCTGCTGCTGAGCAGAAGTTCTATCCAGAGGAGGAGCCAAGATGGCAAAACACTAGTAGCTTCTGAAATAAACTCCCTGCTTGCAGCAGGTCTTACTACTTCTGGCTAAACCCAATGCCTTCCAAATGCCACTCAAGTGCAAGAAAAGATCTCAGGCCATCCCTAGTTTGTGGAACTCATAAATCGAACAAGGCAGAAAGACAGATGAGGATTGACAGTTATCTACATACCATAGAGGCAACTAAAAATGTAAATAGTGGATTCACAGCCCCAGAACCCCTTTCACCTCCAAAGAGTATAATAATGCAAGATCCATCCATAATGAAAGCCATCTCCTCAACTCTTAATTCATCCTCTGGAGAAGAGAGATAACCTCCCAGAGTAAAGTCCTAGTATCCCCCGTGACAACTATATCACTAAACCTTTCTAGGAGGCTTTCCTTCTGCCTGCAGAAATGTTGATTTTTATATTGCAATGATTAAATTAAATTGCAGCCAAGGTGGACAGCTTCCAACAAGCCCTGAATCTACAAATCCCCCACAGCAATCAGGATGTTAATTTGACAGCAGAGGTCAGCCATCTCAGCACTCGGGCAGCTGGTATCTCCAGGCATCCAGAAGCAATTAATTTAGCCAACCACCACTGTATGCTCCCGAAGTTCTATCCATCCATCTGTGAACCAGCATGATATTTATTGTCCCCCACTTCTCTCTATTGTCTCCCTGCAATGGGAGACAAATTCTAAAAATTGTATACACCTTGAGCCTGGATGGTATCACAATATGGGGAAATACTATCAAAATACTAGGGTAGCTAACAATGACTTAAGCTTTTCTCACTTATTGGCTGAGGACCAGATGAAGGCAGCACCATGGGTAGTTAATAGAAAATAGATGCTACCAGGGCATGTTTATGTCATATTTAGATACAAATGAGAAAAGGCAGGTATTCAGAGTAAGCTCCGAGCACTTAATACTCATAAAGATATATTTAATGACCAAACAGACTGGTAGATTTTCCTCTCTAATTTTGCAATGCCCTTTTTAATTTTTAGAATAAAATAACAGTAATTTATTTTGAACGGTAACTTGAGTTAGTCTTAAATATTTTGGCCTGTATTACAAATATTCCTGAATTCTGAGTTTGAATCCTTCTCCCTAATGTTAGTTCATTAAGAAGTCTAGATCCTCCCCAAACATCAGCCTCTACACCAGTGGTGAAATCCATTTTTTTTTTACTACCGGTCTGTGGGCGTGGCTTGGTGGGCTTGGTGTGGCTTGGTGGGCGTGTCTTGGTAGGAATGGCGGAATCTCCATTCCCACCCCACTCAAGGGGAAGGATACTGCAAAATCTCCATTCCCACCCCACTCTGGGGCCAGCCAGAGGTGGTATTTGCTGATTCTCCGAACTACTCAATATTTCTACTACCGGTTCTCTGAACTGTTCAAAATTTCTGCTACTGATTCTCCAGAACCTGTCAGAACCGGCTGGATTTCACCCCTGCTCTACACCATATATGGTATCTCTAGAAATTAAACACAGAAGAAAAAGGTAAGTTCCTTCTTAAACTGAACATGCACTGTTTTCCAGTGGGTAGCCTTGGGCCAGTCATTGTCAGCCTGGGAAATCTCACAAGCTGAGCAATTGTCACAACTTAAACATTGAAAAAAAGATACAAAGAACAAATCAGATGAGTGATCTGGATTATATCCTTGTACTGAATTTACAAGAAGGATTTGCTACAGTTGCCAGTTTGTCAGGCAAAAGGGGCCTGACAAATATGAAACAAGAATTTTAAGAGAAAAGGTAAAGAGAGCATGGGAAGGCAGATATTAGAATGATATTTGAGGAATTTAAAGATGGTTGACATAATTCGTTTATTTGATCAAGTTTAAAATAATGGGTTGCTACTGGGAGGGGGGTGTTTAATGTTTTTTTGCCTTTTTCACATAATACTTTTTACAAAAAGTTAGAAAAAAGAGAATATGTAGATTTGATTACCAGCCTTAGTTACATCTATGCACATATAGCATTCCCTGGTGATAGTAAGGACACAGCTCTTGATTGTGGCACATATTGGCTAATATGCTACCCTCACAACCTGATTCCAATTTTATCCCATGCATTCTTGCTTCATTCTAGGTGAGCTGGGATATTTTCCTAGCAAATAAAGGAATATATGAAACGATATATGCACATGGTAGAAATAAAGATGTTTTGCAAAGATAGATATGGAGAGGTATAATGAATGCAAGGGGTATAAATTCAATTTAGTTCTCTTTGCTTTGCTTTTCCTTATGTTATATCTTAATTTCTGTGGCTGATCTATTTTTTTTTTATTTCTTTTATGCATTCACATACAAACTAAGATTACATAAAATACCTAAGCTATAAAAACATGAGAAAAGCTTTCCCGCTGGATCAAGAAAAAAGATTTATTCAATTCTTTTTCCACAGTGATAAGCAGATCCCTGCAATAACTTCAAGCAGAATATGAATTCTATAATATGCTTCCCATTTATATTTCCAGAAAATATTATTAAGAAATATATCACCACTAATGCTTGGTGTTAAGTTGGTGAGTGAAGAGACTGGAACCAGGCTTCAGACAACAGCTCTTTATTCAACAACTATCTATAATCCAGCAGCTTGCCTCTCTGACAGCTCGCCCTTCTATAAGGAGTTGTCAGGGAGTACAACCAATCATGTTTGAGTATTCTTCCCGCTCAAACAACAGACCTGAGTGAAGCCTTCAAGGCTGTCAGTATCTAACACCTCTCCCCTCTTAGTTGGAATAATCCACTCTGCATATGTAGTCACACAAGTAGGTGGCGCGTTTACAGGTCCTTCCAGACTTGCACAGCTCAATAGGTGTGGCGGCAATGGCCTGAGAGGTTGTGCCTGCTGCTGCCTCCTGGTCCACCCATGGAAACTCCTGGAACTTTTTGGGTGGGGCCTCGGGTTCGGCTGGAACCAGTTCATGATAGGAATGTCACTGGATTCCTGGTTCTTCAGGTGCATACTCCGTCTCCATCAGGTTTGAGTCTGCTAAGGAGGGAGTACATTTTAGCTCGGTATTGTCTGGTTCTTGGGTTTCTGTGTTAGGGCAGAGGCAGCTACGTAGATGATCTATGTGCTGCCTCCATTGGCGCCCATCATCCAATCTAACACTGTATGATCTGGGGCCTGTTATTTTTTTTTTTCTATTTTCCCTGGTAGCCATAGGGGTCCTTCAACAAAGTTTTTTGTGAACACCAGGTCCCTGATGCTAGAGGACCTGGTTCAGCTGGTTGGTTCCTTTACTGTTTCTGACGCATAGTTGGGGTGAAGCCGGTCTAAGACCAACTGAAGCTGGTGACCCATTAGTAGTTTGGCCAGACTTCTCCCTGTTGTCACGCTGGGCATTATGTGCTGATACAGGAGGAATTTGTCTACTTGGACTTGCCAATCCCCAGGTCCCAATCAGCCCAATGCTTCCTTGGCAGACCTTACCATCCTTTCAACCATACCATTGCTGGCCGGATGGTATATTCCCTGCTCTGCCAGGAATACCTCAAACTGGGTGGCTGTAAACTGTGGACCGTTGTCTGACACAATGACATCAGGTAGGCCATGCATTGCAAACAACCACCTTAATACCCTTATTACTGTGTCTGCAGTGGTCGTGCCCATCAGGATGATCTCCAGCCACTTGGAGTATGTGTCCATGACCACTAGGAATGTTTGGCCGTGGAATGGGCCTGCAAAATCAATGTGGGCCTTAGACCACGGGGCTCAGGGTCATTCCCACTCCTGAACTGGTGCCTTTGGCGGTGCCGGTTGTGAGTCTTGGCACGGTTTACAAGTAGCCACCCATTCTTGTATTTCCTGGTCCATTTTGGGCCACCATATGTAGCTTCTTGCTAGGGTTTTCATCCAGACAATCCCCAGATGGCCCTCATGTAATGCCATCAGGATAGGTGTCCGTAAGCTTGGTGGTGTGATTACCTGATCCCCCCACAATAAACACCCCCCTTGAGCAGACAGTTTGTGCTGCTTAGCAATAAATAGTGTAAACTCTGCACCAACCGGGCCTTTAAGCCATCCCCCCCACACCCAGTTCAAAACAGTCTTGAACGTGGCATTTTTAGCCAAATGCTTTGCCACTTGGGAGTCAGTGGCTGAGGACTGCCCCCATGCCAAAAGGGGAGGTGTCACAACCGATGCCCACTGCCCAAACTGCTGGATGATAAAAGCCCGGGCAACCCTGTTCTTCTCATTGACTGCTTCGATTCTGCACTTGTGGCAAAGCATTCGGCTAAAAATGCCACGTTCAAGACTGTTTTGAACTGGGTGTGGGGGGGGATGGCTTAAAGGCCCGGTTGGTGCAAGTTTACACTGTTTATTGCTAAATAAACCAATACAAGGGGCAGAGAGTCATTGTATTGAATCAAGAAATTGTCAGCTGAGAGCAATCATTTTACTGCATTTTACAGCAGCTTCCTTGTGTCCCCAGACCCAAGAGCATCTCTTAGCCTCTTTATGGAGGCGTTCTGCAACCATTGCTTTGTTTTTGAGGAAAACACTATAAAAGTTTAGCAAACCCAGAAATGCTTGCATTTCGGTCTAGTTTTTGGGGTGGGGGCCTCCTGGATGGCTTGTACTTTACTTTTGGTGGGGTGTATACCCTCCCCGTTGATCCTGTACCCCAGGAATTCAATCTCGCAGACTCCGATTTGGCATTTGCTGCTTTTTGCACAGAGCCCTGCAGCACAAAATTTAGTCAGCACTTCCCTTAGCATGGAACATAGCTGCTCCTCATCGCTAGCTGTTATTAGCACATTGTCGAAGTATGGCACTACTCTGGGGATTTTTTGTAACTGCCTTTCCATTACACTTTGAAAAAGTCCTGGGGCAATACTAACCCCAAACGGCAAATGGTGACATTTGAACAATGGTTTGAACTATGTGTTACAATGGTTTGTGCCTCGGCAGTAGAGCCATCTACAGACAGTTGCTGATACACCTTTGTGAGGTCGAGTTTTGCAAATATGTTTCCCGGCCACAGAGAGTGTAATAAATGTTGGACGATTGGCACTGGGTAGGCGCTCTATTGAACTGCTTTGTTTAATGTGCACTTATAGTCTGCACAGATGTGCACTGACCCATCCCTTTTAGCAGGAATCATGATGTGTGTCTCCCACTTAGCATGAGTGAGCGGTTCAAGAATGCCTTACTGAATTAACTTGTCTAATTCTAAATCTATTTTGGGTTTTAAGATGAAGGGAACCCTCTGGGGCTTCATGCATATAGGCGCAACATTAGGGTCCAAACTAAAAGAAATAGGGGTGCCCACATACTTGGCAAGCTCTGGGCTGAAAACGTCCTGGAACTCTCAGATCAGGTTTTCTGCACAGGTGCTGGTGATAGCATTGATTCCAGTTACCACCAATCCGAGGAAATTGAACCAATCTAAACCGAGCAGGTTCGGGAGATCTCCACTGACCACAGTTAATGACAGCTTCCCGTGGAATTTGTTATATTTCACATTAAATGTTCCACAGCCCAGCACTGGAATGCAATTCCCTTGGTAGATGCTGAGCTTTAGCTGTTGGCATTTCAGCTGCCGCTTCTGGAGTCTAGGAACCACTTTCTTTAGGGCTTGCCAGGAGATGATGGTCACTGATGACCCAGTGTCAATCTCCATCTCGCAAGGGGACCCTTCGATCTGCACTGTCACGTTTAGTTCCTTTTGGCAGGGGGTGCTCACTTGGCCAATTCTCATCTGGTTGGTTTCAGGTGCCCCTGCATTGTTGTTTGTGTGCCTTGGTTTCCATGTTTCCTGCTTGTGTAGCTTTGGGGCTTCAGCCTTTGGGGCTTCATACAAATCAAATTTGTATGCTGCCCAGCCTCCAATGATTCTAAGTGATTCATAGGTTAATAGTTATCACTTCATCATTTCATACATTAAACTATTCATAATTAGATAGAGTCACCCTATTGGGGAGATAGGTAACATATACTGTACATTTAATAAATAAAATAAACACATGAAGAGTTGCTTCCTTTTGTCCATTCCAAATATTTGATTTTATTGTTTGATTAAATGATTCCTGGCTCAGGAATTATGAGATAGTACCGGGGTGAAATGCTCCCAGTTCGGACCAGATCTCCTGATCTGGTAGCGATGGCGGCGGCTGATTCGGAGAACTGGTAGCAAAAATCCCTGCCCCGCCCCATGCCCAGCTGAGCTGCGCAATCATCAGAGGCTTTTTTTTACTTTTAAAAGCATTTTTTTACAATCTCTTCGGCCGAAAAGGTTGTAGAAAAAAATGCTCTTAAAAGGTAAGAACAGGCCTCTGACTATCACAGCTGAGCAGCGCGATCGTCAGAGGCTTCTTTTTTTACTTTTGAAAGCAATTCTTTTAAAAATAAAAAGAAGATTGTGCACCACAGCTGATCACCCCCCCCTCGCATGCTGTTCTACTTACCACATGCCTCCTTTTGGTGTGCACTACACATGCGCACCTCACATTTGGTGCATGGTGTGCACTGTGCATGCGCAGCCAGCGAACCGGTAGTAAACCGGTTCAGATTTCACCACTGGATAGTACTCTTTGTTAGTATTTTACTCCTGAGTAAAACAAAGTTCTTCAATGTAACTACTCTTCATAATATGTTGAGCTAGAAACGGAAAGTGCCATCAAAGGGAGACCAATAGGTTTGCTCCTGTGTAAAAGAAATTAAAGAAATACTGACATAAAATGATATATTGATGCCAAGTATAGAGTCTGCCAGAGCTTAACATATTGAATTTTCAGATATCTGAATGTTTAGAAATGTTTAGTCTACCTTGCGCGAGACAATCATCTGAGTTTATTCTTGCAGCCTAAAACAGCAACTATATCAGCATAAATATAGATTGCTCTATGCTTTCTTTTACCTAGTTCATTTATTTTTTGTTCAAGGGAAATTTTTCAGTGTAGCAAAGTGACAGAGTAAAGAAGTTAACATATGAACATTGTTAGTTTCACACCTTTTCAGTTAATAGATTTGCTTTGGAACACATTTTTATTTTGCTCACATTTATCTTAAAGGAGGTAGAAGGTAGAAAAAGCGATGTTTAGGAAGAGAAGTGTTTCAGAAATATTTCTATTTTGCTATTGCTAAGAAGAAAATACATCTCTAGGAATTTTTTTTGATGAGGAGGGAGCACATTTCTAGTACTAATTTCCACATCAAAATAATAATAATAATATTTTGGGGGTAATAGAAGAGGACAGAAATCTGATTTTTATATTTCCAGGTCAAGATCATACTTATTCCTGGGATTTAGTCACTGTTAGTTGGGTTGGTTTGTCATGAAAAACATACGGGATTCCTAATAACTTCATCCTAACAACTTGATTAAGAACTTCCAAATATGACAGTAGAAGAACTCTGGAATAATTGTACATGCAATACTTTCAGAGATTTCAATCTACATTGAGGTTAATTCTCTAAGAATTTAGAGCAGGGGTGTTAAACTTGCGTCCTCACGGCATCGTCATGTGATGTATCACAACTTTTCCCCCTTCACTAAACTGGATGTGGGTGTGGCCAGCATGTGACGCATCCGGCCCACAGGCTGTGAGTTTGACATCCCTGATAGAAACAACCTAGAACTAAGGAGAAATTTCCTTAGAACAAGTAATCAGTGGAACAACTTGCCTCCAGAAGTTGTAAATGCTCCAACACTGGAGGTTTTTAAGAAGAGATTGGATAGCCATTTGTCTGAAATGGTATAGGGTTTCCTGCCTAAGCAGGGGGTTGGACTAGAAGACTTCCAAGGTCCCTTCCAACTCTGTTATTCTATTCTATTCTATTCTATTCTATTCTATTCTATTCTATTCTATTCTATTCTATTCTATTCTATTCTATTCTATTCTATTCTATTCTAGGGCTTCACAGATTGCTAATTTTGGAAATAGAATCAAGTTCAAATATTTTTCTTTTTCTTTTGTACCAATAGACTTCTCTAGGTTTGAAATGGAAGACCAAAATAGGATGCATGAAGCTCACAAATGATTTCCTATCTAGTAGTTAACTCTAGGTCTATAAAATTTAGAGGAGGCTGTTGCGTTATATGCTGTGTCATACCATAAACATCAACTAGCCCATTGGAGATGTTTGATAAATCTGTTGGTCTTGTACTAATTCAATGAAATTAATAAACTTCTTCCTTGGTGAATGTCTTGCTATTTGTTGCTAGAAGGTAATGTATACTGTAAGCCATTTTCAGCTGACTGACAGGAATGCAATCCAAACACCTATCCATTAATATGTAAATAAAATTTGTAAATGTCAATGGAACATTTTACTTACACAGCACTCTGCATCACAGACTATAAAACTTTAACTGGAATATTTGGATTAATAAAATATTGATGATTTTGCATAGCCTGGCATACATTCATCATCTAATAGTATTTTCTTTATCTATATACAGATAGTTCTTGACTTAGAGGGGACAGGGGGCATCCCTGTCTAACTCCCTTTTGTATCCAAAGTGTTCGTGTCTTATCCCCATTTATTAATATGCTTGCTCTCTCTTTATAATATATATTTTCAATCATCTTTCTAAAATTTGTCCCGAATCCCATCAAATCAATTTGGTTAATCATGAATTTCCAATTTAGATTGTCGAACGCCTTTTGGGCATCCAAAAACACTAACGCCAGCTGTTTTTCCGGGTGTTGTTCATAGTATTCTATAACATTTATTACTGTCCTCATGTTATCCCTCATTTGCCTCCCTGGGAGGAATCCTTTCTGATCACTATGAATCCAGCCATTTAGAATTTTTTTTAGTCTCTCCGCAATTATACTGGTAAATAATTTGTAATCTGAATTTAACAAAGAAATCAGCCTATAATTTGCTATTTGTTTTGGATCAGCACCTTCTTTCAATATGAGGGTAATATAGGTTTCTTTCCAGGAGTCAGGGATTCTTGTACCAACTAGTACCTCATTAAATATATCTAACAATTCTGATTGTAGTTCTTCCTCGAATTTTGCATAGATTTCCCCCGGGAGGCCGTCTGGACCTGGTGTTTTATTCTTCTTTATTTTGGCGAGAGCCAATTTGAGTTCTTCTATTGTGATTTTATTATTTAACATTTCTCTCTCTTCTTCTGTTATCTGTGGCAAGTTAGCTTCCATCAGGTATTGTACAATTTTGTCTGGGTCAATCGCTTCCTCTTTATATAAGGCTTCGTAAAATTCTCTCGCTCTTTCTAACTTATCCACTTCTTTTGTCAAAATATCCCCATTAATGTCTTCTAGTATAAGAATTTGATTTTTTTCCTGTTCTTTTTTTAATCTATATGCCAGCCATCTTCCCGACTTGTTGGAGTTCTCAAAGTGGTAGTGTTTTATTCTCTTGATTTTTTGCGCCAACTCTTCCTGATCCAGAATGTTAAGGTTATGTCTTGCCATCATCCATTTTTGTTTGGCCATCTCGTCTCCCGGGTTTTGTTGTAGTTTACTATCTGCTTCCTCTAAGTTCTTATTATAATCCTCTCTAACTTTCCTTTCTTGCTTATTTTTGAACGCCGTATACAATATCACTACTCCTCTCAAATACGCTTTCATGGTATCCCATACAATTTCCTTCGCCGTACCTTGCTTGCCATTCTCAATAAAGAAGCGCTTAATTTCTTCATTTAATTTTATTATAAACTCTTTTTCGTTCAAAAGGTTGGACCTTAGACTCCATCTTTGTTGTCTTCTCTTGTTAATATGGTGCCAATGTATTTCAAGAAGTTTATGATCTGTCCAGGTATTTATACTTATATCCGCTTTCTTAATTTCTAAACCTAATTTTCTAGTAGTCCATACCATGTCAATTCTAGACCAAGAATTCTGTGGGTTTGAGAAAAGAGTATATTGGGAATCATGAGGATGTAAAGTGCGCCATATATCAATTAAATTAATTTCATCGACAAGATCAAAGAAGCTTTTTGGTAGAGGTAATCTTTTATTTCTTTTTCTCTCCCCACTTTTATAATCTTTCAGTGGATTAACAACTCCATTAAAATCACCTAACATACATATTTCAGCATGGGCCCAACTCCCTAATTGTTCGTGTAATTTTTTATAAGATTGTCCCTGTTTCTCATTTGGAGCATATACTCCCACCAACATCATTTTTGCGTTAGCTCTCCTAATTTCTACCATTAGAATTCTCCCTTTAGTATCTTTATACTTTAATTCTGCCTCGATTCCTTTTTTCACATATATCGCCACACCCCTTTTCTTTTTCTCCACTAGTGACACAAACAGTTTGCCAAATTTAATAAATTCTAAGCAATTTGCCTCATCTTCTTTTATGTGAACCTCCTGTAAACAAATTATATCTGGGTTCTGTTTTGCCAATTTTGATAGGATTATCTTTCTTTTTTTGTGGTCATTCAAGCCATTGACATTTAAGGATAAGATTTTTAGGCCATCCATTTCTTATGTTGTGTCCGGGTTCTAGTTCTTATTTGTCTTTAGCGTTACTGCTCTTACTGGTCTGGTCTTTTTTCCTTGTCCTTCCGCTTCTTCTTTTTTCTTCTCCTCCTCTATATCTTCTTTTGTAATTTGCTCTTGTGAGGTTTCTTCTTCCGTGTTTACCGTATCGATCTCTTCTTTACTCTTTATAATGGCACTGGAAATCCTACTCAGAAAGATTAGAGACAACAAAGAAATCAAAGGATTACAAATTAAGAAAGAAATTTTTAAAATACAAGCCTTCGTGGATGACGTGGCCTTAATAATGGAAGATCCCTTGAAATCTGGTCCCAAGGTACTCCAGGAAATACAACAGTATGGAGAAGTCACTGGCTTTAAGCTTAATAAAACTAAAACTAAAATCTTAGCGAGAAATATGACGGAGATAAATAAGAAGCGGCTAGAAAAGTCTCTTGAACTTCAAATAGCAAAGAAAATAAAATATTTGGGAATCTGGATCACTGTAAGGTATTCCTCCTTAAAAGAGGACAATTATAGTCCATTACTACAAAAAATAAAGCAGGACATAGATAGATGGAAGAAACTAAAACTGTCCTTTACAGGTAAGATTTCAGCAATTAAAATGAATATTCTCCCCAAAATTATATTTCTATTTCAAACCATTCCAGTGAATCTTGATAAAAAATATTTTCTAGATTTGGAAAGGAAGGTGCGCGACTTTTTGTGGGAAGGGAAGAAGGCAAGAATTGCATATAAAACACTGCAAGGGAAAAGAAGCATGGGCGGCTTTGGATTATCTGATTGGCAAGTTTACCAGAAAGCGGCCAAATTAGTATGGATCCAAGAATGGGTTTCATTACAAAATAAGAGAATCCTGACGCTAGAAGGCCACGATCTACAGACAGGCTGGCACGCTTATTTATGGGGCCCAAAGAACAAAAAGAAATCATATTTCCACAGACATAAATTAAGGGAGACTCTAATCCAAACATGGGAAGAAATTAGACAAAGATTTTATACGAAAGTACCGATTTGGCTCTCAATTATGGAGGCGTTGATTACTATTAATAAAAGGGATATCGTGAAATTTGGCACGTACAAAGACATATTAGATGAAAATGGTATTCTTAGATCACGAGAAACACTAAGTAATCAAGGCTTTAATTTGGACTGGTGGAGCTATATGCAGATAAGTTCTAGATATCAAAAAGATAGGGATCAATTTGGTATAGAGACGAAGTACAACAATTTAGACAAAATTATGTTGGGGATTGAAAAGAAAATGCTAGCCAGATTTTATAACCTCTTATTAGGCGAAGACAGAGCAGAAGGGATAGCCAGGAATCAATTAAGCATTTGGGAAAAAAATATTGGCCACAGACTAAATTTTAACGACTGGAAGGAGGCTTGGAATAGAAACTATAATCTTACTAAATCAGCAACTTATAGAGAGAACCACTACAAAATATTTCACAGATGGTATCTAGCCCCAGCTAGATTAGCAAAAATATTTCCTAGCGCCTCAGGAATTTGTTGGAAGTGTGGAAAGGAGGTTGGCACCTTCTTTCACATGTGGTGGTCCTGCTCGGAGACAAAAAAGTTCTGGACAAAAATACGAACTTGGCTGCGAGAAATAGTGGAAGAAGATATAAAATTATCTCCGGAAATTTTTCTACTAGGAATGATGGGAGATGAACTCTCTAAGGACAAGACACAATTAATTATACATATTATAACAGTGGTCAGATTAACCTTCGCAAAATACTGGAAAGATAAACAAATCTCTCCAGAGATGACAATAACAAATAAAATTCTAGAATGTGCAGAAATGGCAAAATTAACTAGTGTTCTTAAAGACGATGAGAATTCCAAATTTAAGGCAGTATGGGAAAGGTGGTATAAATGGTGGAATAATAGAACAAGACTATAAGGATATGCCTATTTCTAATAATGATAGATTTGAAGATACTTGATGTGTATATAATGTATATATGTAATTGCATGATACCTCAGATGTTACCTGAGATTTGATATTTTCTTTTTTAAAAAAACCTTTTTTCAATAAAGTATTTTTTTAAAAAAAAGATAGTTCTTGACTTGCGACCACAACCGAGTCCAAAATTTCCATTGCTAAGCAACATAGTTTAGTTTTGCCCATTTTATGACCTTTCATGCCACAGTTGCTAAGTGAATCTCTGCAGTTGTTAACTTAGTACCATGGTTATTAAAGTGAATCTGGCTTCCTCATTGACTTTGCCTGCCAGAAAGTCTCTAAAGATGATCACATGATCCCAGGACACTGTAACCATCATAAATACATGCCAGTTGCCAAGCATTTGAATTTTGATCACATAAGCAGCTGCAGTCACTTACCTGCTGGGAAAGGAGAAGGAGATTTCCAATTCTCTCTGCCAGATTCCCAGGAGGAAACTCAGTGGGGAAGCTGGCAACAGGTAATCACTCTTGCTCCCACTTCTGTTTTTACCATTCATGGTCATCCTGTTTCTCTCTTTAGGTAAGGAAATATATTTCAAACAATAGCTCATTGGGGCACAGGTTATCTAGTTTTCTAGTAAAAGGGCACTCTTCTCTCAAATAAACTATAACTTACATAGAGTGGATTATAGGCCACTGAACACAATACAATCAAAGTGGAAGTTAGAATATTTTGGACATGTGATGCGACACCTAGAAAAAATATGCCATACTTCACTCAATCCTCCAGGGAAAGATTGAAGGCAAATGAGGTCCAGGCAGAAGAAGAACATCATGGCTTCAAAATCGAAGGGACTGGTTTGGACAAAACTCAGTAGCATTTTTTCATGCGGCTGTTGAAAAAAATAGGATCGCCAACATGATCTCCAACAACCGGTGACTGGTATGGCACAAGAAGAAGAAGAACACAATACAACTTACTTCAAAGTAAGTTTGCATCATGTTACATTTTTGTGTGTCTATGTAATTTGGTTAAAAGGTGTTATCTTTCTCTCATTTACATTTTGTGTTCCTCAATTCATAGCTGAAAAAATACCTTTAGGAGAAAGAATAAGGACGACAGCATGCAAACTTCCAAGGTTTCAGATGGACTAAATGTCAGAAGATAATCTGAGTACTAGTCTTTGTATTTCAAAGGTGATGGATCAATCCTTTCTTTTCTCTTAGAAGACTGGATAAATTCAGATTCTAGCAACGCTTAAGTCTAGCAAAATAAGCTATCCACTTCTAAGTAAACAGTGAACATTTTACTGTGGTATTTCTGGAATGCAAAATAAGATTTATAAGAAATGACTAAACTTACATCTGTTTTATCGTTTCTGTTCCCTGGAATTCAATTAAGATAATATTTTGAAGAACTGAGTAAAAGAACAAGGATGTTTTTGAATTACTGCTTTAAAATGGCAGAGCTGTAATGCAGTCTGATTCCAAAGCAAGGAAATAAAGTTAAAAAATTAATCAGCCAATGGAATGGTAGAATATTTATTAATTTACTTAAATACATTATTTCAAATTCCATCCTGATTCTTGTAGCAGGACTGTATACAAGGGAATACACATATTTGAATACATTAAAACTGAGACAGGTTCAGAATGGAAGTCATGATTTACAAAAGAATGAAAACAGCAGAGAAAGAATCAAACAGTGTAATATAGTTTGCTGTTTTTGTAATTATGCATTCTATATGATAGATTAATATGACATGATTCTAATACATTATACATGTGGACTATGTAGCTTCCAGAACAAAGTACAAAGATATTTAGTACTGGATGTTGTTCAGAAATCTTTTTTGCTTCTCATCAGTTACTATATAAAAGAACAAGAAATAAAAAAAGGAAATGCTACTAGTTGGACACCAGAACATTTGCTTTTCATTGCACTACGTGACCAATTCATTTTGCTATTTTCATTAGTTTATTTGCCCTCTAGCCTTATGGTTTGATAAGCTTTCTTCAGGCAAAGAAATTTAGACTCCTTTAGATTTACGAACACAGCTGGAAGAGAGATGAGTATTGGAGGTCCTGTTGGAGAAGATGATTTTATTAAACCAAACTGGGTTCAAAAGTTGCTAGCAATCTCAATATGAAGTAATTATCACTAATGCATAAATTATTTCCTGCATCCATCATGACAGAGAAGCCAAGCTGAAGTCCTCATGCCATAGCCCTTTCGGGATTCTCTCAGGAAACTCGCAACCAGATGTGTGCAGTAAGTCTTTCTTTGTATTTAACCTGCAGATACAAGTAGATGAAGAAGTTCCAAAATAGACACGTCACCTACTTCCTCACTTTTACTCTACTTTGGTACAGAAAGTTGTTCACTATGCAGTAAGAAAGTGTTGGCTTGGTGTTGATGGAGTAGGACCACAGAGAGCCATGTTGTTGTTAGTTGGGAAGTTGTGTCCGACCCATCGTGACTCCATGGACAGTGTTCCTCCAAGCCTTCCTGTCCTCTACCATCCCCCGGAATCCATTTAAGCTCACGCCGACTGCTTCAGTGACTCCATCCAGCCACCTCATTCTCTTCCATCTCCTTCTTCTTTTGCCCTCAATCATTCCCAGCATTAGGCTCTTCTCCAGTGAGTCCTTCCTTCTGTTTGGTGGTGAAAGTATTTGAGTTTCATCTTCAGGATCTGGCCTTCTAAAGAGCAGTCAGGGTTGATCTCCTCTAGGACTGACATTCAGTGCTTTCTCTTAAGTTCAGTCTACTTGAATTTTTCCCATTATTTGATTCTCACAAAAGTTATTTGAGATCACTTAACCTAAAACAATAGGACAGGGCTGGTTTACTTTGAAGTTAACCGGGAATTTAGTAAGGGCTATCTTGCATGGAGTCAAAACTAGCTGAAATAATCAGAGGCAGGGAAATAGGACATTTTTATTGTTTTTGAACATTATCACTGTGCAACAATCTTTCCTGAATGTCTCCAATTTCTCAAAAGAAAACAAAGAAAGCAGTTCACATTATTATACAGCTTCGTCTCCTACCATCCTGAATTATCTTTTCTTTCTTTATTTTTTAAATGCAGAACATTAATTGCTTTTCAGCTTAAAATTGCATAGGTATTTATCAGTACACAAAAGTCCCTTTTTTCTTTATTTTTCTCTTACTACTTTATCATTGTTATTGTTACATTTATTTTCAATAAAAAATAGAGATTACTAAAATTTAGGCATCCTTCCAAGAGTCCGGTGCATGATTCCCCTGTAGGATAGAATTCATTAAATTCTTCATTGGAGGAAGTATTGTATTTCTCCAAAAAGAAGGCCGGATCTTATTTTCTTTTGACTCCCGAAAAAATGGCTAGGCCTTCTTTTTGCAGGGTTCTAATTATTGACTCACCTCGCAGCAGTGGCATCGACAGCCCCACCCAGCAGGAGTCTACTGCTGGCCCACTTCTTCTGCGGCCACTTGCCACCACTCATACGCATTGTCCCGTCCTCCATTTCACTTTCAGATGCCTGCCGGAATGCATCTGCAGCCGATAATAGAGCTCTGGACTGATCTGGAGTTCTGTTATCAGCTGCAGATAACAGATGCCAAGAGGCATCTGAAGGCAAAACGGAGGCCAGGGCGATGTGTGCGAGTGGTGGCAAATGGCTGCAGAAGGTGAGGCTGGTGTTGGGCTGTGCGAGGCCTGGTAAGTACGGCAACTTCACCCCCATATCCCCACCCTAGCTTATTTTTGACCTGTGTGCCTTGCCCCACCCCCTGCACCCTGGGGTGGGTGGGGTTTTAATTAGGGCTAATTTTGTAGGTGGGGCTTAATTTGATCACATGCGCTCAAAAACGTGATAGAGCTTCTTTTCAAGGTGCTTCGTCTTTTTGGAGAAACATGGTCATTGATCCTCAAAAATGTTGTAAAATCCACTTATGACTGTCACAGCATCTCCAGGGTCATGTGATCAAAATTTGGATGCTAGGGAACCATCATGTATTTATGATGGTTGCAGCATCCCAGGATCCTATGATCATCATGTGTTACCTTCCTAGCCAGCTTCTGACAAGCAACATCATTGGGGTAATAGCAATAGCAATAGCAATAGCCCTTAGAATTATACACCACTTAACAGTGCTTATACAGCCCTCTCTAAGTGGTTTACAGAGTCATCATATTGCCTCCAACAATCTGGGTCATTATTTTACCCACCTCAGAAGGATGGAAGGCTGAGTCAACCTTAGCTTGGTGAGATTCGAATTGCCAAATTGCAGGCAGACAGTAGTCAGCAGAAGTAGCCTGCAGAACTGCATTCTAATCACTGCACCACCTTGTAATTTTTTAAAAGGAAATACTGCTTCCATGTCTTCACTTCAACTAAGCTGGATTCATTTAATGACTGTGTGATACACTTAACAACTACAGCAAAAGTCCTAAAATCAAGTGTAACTTACTTAAACACTGGAATGGAAATTCTGGTCCCAGTTGTGGGCAATAACAACACGTATTGTTATTTTTTAAAAAGAAAATACTGCTTCCATGTCTTCACTTCTACTAATCTTGAAATTCTGAGCATCATAAGTTAATCAGTATTCTTTTCCACTGACCAAGAGTCCACACCAGGAGTGAAATGCTCCTGGTTCGGACCAGATTGCTCGATCCAGTAGCAATGGCAGCAGGTGGTTCGGAGAACCAATAGCAAACATCCCTGCCCCCCCCCCCATGCCCAGCTGAGCAGCACAATCATCAGAGGCTTTTTATTTTTACTTTTAAAAGCATTTTTTCTACAATCTCTTCAGCCAAAGAGGTTGTAAAAAAAAAAAAGCTTTTAAAAGCCTCTGATGATCCCAGCTGAGTTGCCTGATCATCAGAGGCTTTTAAAAGCATTGTTTTTTACAACCTCTTCGGCCAAAGAGGTTATAGAAAAAATGCTTTTAAAAGAAAAAAAAAGCCTCTGCCGATCAGGCAACTCAGCTGGGATCATCAGAGGCTTTTAAAAGCATTTTTTTACAACCTCTTTGGCCGAAGAGGTTGTAGAAAAAATGCTTTTAAAAGACTCTGATGATCCCAGCTGAGTTGCCTGATTGGCAGAGGCTTTTAAAAGCACTTTTTACAACCTCTTTGGCCAAAGAGGTTGTAGAAAAAATGGTTTTAAAAGTAAAAAAAAAAAAAAATTGGCCATGCCCACCCAGTCACATTATCCCCACCAAGCCACACCTACAGAACCAGTAGTAACAAATTTTACATTTCACCACTGGTCCACACACTGAAAGACACAATTTGGTAGCTATGAGGGAAATGCAGAACACCACTATTCCATTGAACAGAAAAGACCCTGTGAAACAGGAGCCAGGATAAAGGGAGAGGCCAAAGATTCCAGCAATGGGGATACAACTGGCTGATAAACTGCATAAAGCTGTAGGAATGCAACCGAGAGCCCATCTTTGCTGTTATTGTAAAGAATTTGCTATTCAATCAGAAAGTAATCCGTTCAACTGCAGAATACAAATGTTGTAAGATAAAACTGGTCCTGAGCTGATTCTGAACTGGTGCAAATCCCAGAAAGCTCCTAAAATAATACAGCATTGGTTTCTTGCATAGCTTAGTTTATAAGCATCTGCAGTCAACATTTAGGCTAAGTATTCCAGCATGGTTTGCCTTGATTTCCTTTATACATAAATTGCTAAGAGCTGGGAAGTGCATCCCATAATGCTTAAAATACCATCTGGAATTGTTGTCCTTGGGCACGTAAACTTGTGGACTACAGTGGTCATATATCCTAATTTATAGAAGACAAGGCTCCATCTCAAGAGCTGTCAGAAGCTCCTCTTCCATTTGAAGACATCGTCCACATACCAATCCTTTGGTTCAAAGATAAAAAGTAGAGCAAAGGATTTGCAGTTACCCAGCAACAATTAATAGCTGGACAGCAGACTGAGTAAGCACAAAGGTCTTCTCTCTATGGTCTTTAGTAATGAATTTCAATTTATTTTATGGCCAGTCTTTTTAAATTTACATCAAGGCATACAACATTAGCATGCTAATCTGTTTTCTCCCCCCCCCTCTTTTAAAGTGAAGCATTTAGTTGTTATTGTTGTTTTCTTCTTCTTAGTGATTTCTTTCTTCAAAGTGATATGTAACTGTTACAGTCTCGGATTGGCTCTCATCCAATTTAAATAATAATTTTAATCTTGATTCAGTCAATTCAGCAACCCAAAATGACTTTGAAAATCAATTTGATTTAGAGTTTCAATTAGAATTGGTTCTATGCAATTTTTCACATCTAATGCGGGAGGGGGGGGAGAGAGAAGTTTCTTATACAGTATATGTGAAAGCTTTTCAAAATTATTGAATCAATTTGGAGGCATCTGATTTGATGATTAATTTTCTAATGTCAAGAGAGACAAATGCAAAGTCCTATGTTTGGGAAGTCTGTAGCACAACCGGTCAGGTGATATCTAGTTCTGTTCATCAGAATTCAAGAAGGACACTGATGAATTTGAACATGTTTGGAGCAGGGCAAATAAGAGAATAAGGCTTGTTTAAATAAATTGAAAGCATAAGATATGTTTAGTCAGGAGATGTAAATATTGCAGGGAGACACAATAGCTGCTTTCAAGCAACTTTAGAGGTCTCTGTAAAGGTGTGGCAAAATTGTTGCTATCAAAAAAACAGGACAAGAAACAATAGGTTTAAAATATAAGGAAATCGTTTTCAATTGGCCAACAGAAAACATTTCTTAACAGTGACATGTTCAAAAATGGGCTGCCTATCTTAAGATATGGTGGACTCTGCTAGAGACGTTCAGATTGAGGCTGGGTGGCAATTTGTTGTGAGTACTGGAAAATACAAGGTACCTGTACCAGACAAAGGATTGAAGTAGATGTCCCCAAGATAATTGCCATAAAATTCTTCAATTCTGTGAAGTTGGAAAACCAGGAAGTAATGACACCCAGGTGGGTGGGTGGAGCCTCGCGCCACCATCGCTACCAGTTCTCTGAACCACCAGCCACAATCGCTACCGGATCACCCGATCCGGTCTGAACCGGGACAATTTCACCCCTGAAATATATACATTCATTTGAAAGCCTAAAAGTTTTTACTGGTGAAGATGGGCAGTGAGAGCTCCTGGCTGTAGTTCTTCTCCTCCCCCTTCAGCTACTAAGAAAGGAAGTAGTAACAATCTGTAACAGCCATACTAAGTGTACTCAAATGGTGCGTAATCTGTAAATTCACGTTGCTAATTTATCTAAGTCAGCTAAATAAAGATTTACACATATTTTGAGGAGATATTATTGCAAGTGTGTCTCCTCCAGATTAGTAGACCAATTTCTTGAAATAACCTCTATTTTAACACATCGTTTCTTTAACAAAACAACTTGAAGAAATATGTGTAGATCATAATGTTTTGCACTCAGAATTAATTGTTAAATTAAGTGTTCTGTATGTCTTGCACTGGCCTATAAGAATATTTCCCAGTGGCAGAGAATATCATCTCATTTTCTCCTTTTTTCATACAGGAAGGTTAAAATATTAGATCTGGCTTCCAATTAAGGATTATAACCTTAGCTGCCTTCTCTGTTCAATATGATAGAATTAAGAACTTCCCTCTTCAATATGTTAATGAAGAGTTACAAATGAAACTAACCTTTGAATGCATGGCTTTTGTAATTTAGTCATAAACTAAATTATGGCTAGACATAGAAGACAATGGAATATTTTGACATATTTTTCAAATACACATATATAACTCTCTGCTCTTTATTTGTGACCAATATGTGATATATTCAAATATTCACAAAGGTACATACAGAGATGTACTTTACTGTATTATAATACAGTATTGTGTTGAGATCTCTCAGTGTCCTAAAAGTTTTCTCCTGAGGAAGAGATGTTTGTTTTCTTATTGCTCTGTCAAAGTGATTTAGTTTATTTTGATGGGGTGTTTGACCTTAATTTACTGTTAGATTGTAGTCTATGCTGCTATTAATTTTTTCTACTTTCTCTTATTAAACACCTCTCCACAACTCTGCAAATCACAGGCTGTCCATGTTTCCTGATGTAAAAAAACCCACACAGGTGAAGTTCCCTAGGAATCTTACTTTGGGACTGATTGTGTTGTGAGAAGGCAATGAATTAACAGAATTAAACGGAATGACAGAGTTGGAAGGGACCTTGGAGGTCTTCTAGTCTAAACCCGTCCTCAAGCACGAGACCTATACCATTCCAGACAAGTGGCTGTCCAATCTCTTCTTAAAAGCTTCCAGTGATAGAACACCCACATCTTCTGAAGGCAAGCTGTTCTGCTGTTAAGTGTTCTCACTGTTTAGAAATGTCTCCTTAATTCTAGGTTGCTTTTCTCCTTAATTAATTTCCATCCATTGTTTCTTGCCTTGCCTTCTGGTGCTTTGGAAAATAGGTTGACCCCCCCCCCTCTTTGTGGCAGCCTCTCAAATATTGGGACACTGCTATCATGTCACCCTTAGTCCTTCTTTTCCCTTGACTAGACAAACCCAATTCCTGCTTGAAGAGGATATTCTAACACAAATCCCTTGGCTAGTTCTTAATTCAACTGGCAAAAAATGTAATGGGTAATTCTCATACTACCATAAATACCCCATATCCCAGCCGTTGGATCTATACCAAATGTTCCTCGTTATGTGATCACTTGTAGGTTTATTATTTGATATTCATGTGATATTCTCCAAAACATAACACAGACCTATAACACTGGGTTTGTGTTTTTTATTAGATATTTCTCCAGCTTTCTGCCACTTATTTTCTTCAAGCTGTACGTCTCCCAGATTTCCCATTTATCCAGTTATGGAAGGATGTAAGATAGTCCTGTATCAATGAAAGTGATATTTTAAGACTGCTTCTTCTTGGGTCCCCTGACATATCGTTTTGGAAGATTCTTATTTAGCCAGAGGAGAGCAATTGCATCTCCCCTAATTCCATTTTCCAAAGACATATGTAACTGTAAGCATGTTCAACCCAGCTCTTTGTTTTGTTGATGGTCAAAGTAATTGATCATCAAAACCAATCTCACTCAAGTCTTTAGGTCCATATTTATTTTTCTCCTCAAAGCATATGGGCAGGACTAAAGCTGCAATTTAATTGCCCTCAGTACTAAAAGTCCCATTGAGTTGAAGGGTGCTTCTGAGTAACCATCTATAACCCTGAACAATTTATCTCTCAGGGTTCTTATTCTGGGACGTCAGCCAAAAATCTATCCTAAACTTTATAGGATTGATGTGAAGGTTTGTGGGGAGGGGGGTTGTTGTGTGTGTGGGCACTAGTTTTCTTTTCAATATTTCAAGGGGCTTTGTTGGTTGCTTGCTTTACCTTGAGCCATTTTTTTCAGTCTAGACTACTTTTTTTGATTTTTTTGGTATGTTGGAAGAAATATCCTTCTGGGTTCAGCTCCAAGTGGGGAAAAAGACACTGGAAACATAGAGACTGCTTGGAAAGATGGTTTAATGGTGGACAGGATCACATGGTTTGAGTTCCTGAACAGAAAAGGGGCGAGATACAGCGAGTCACCAGGTTTTTATGCTCTCACTGGCTTTGAACTTCCTGGGGCCCCGAAAGAGTATCCTGATTGGTTGTCAGACTCCCAGGGGGTGGGGGTCTTAGCTAGCCTTGCTGGTTGATGTAATCTTCCCAGGTGCCATGTGGTGAGTTTCTGTCCTCGATGGGTCCTATTGTGTTGCAGATGATGGTCCTTTGACAAAGGATTGAGTTTCTGTCTTTGGCCCATTAACAAAGGGTGGGGGCAAGAAGGTGGGGGCTGCTTTGTCTTTAAAACATGCTTTTTCATTTCTCATCCAGGGAAACATAATATTCTGCCTTTTTAATATTTCGTAAAATATTTCATTCTTCTAGGAAAGGGGTGGGTGCTAACTTCCTACAGGTATGCAGAGGAGAAATGAAACTTATTTCCCTTCTATTGCTCCTATTGTGGTTTTCCCATCTCAGACCTGAATTCCAATTGTAGTTGATCATCCTTAAAACACTGATAGATAAGACACCTCCCAGTATGATGGCTTTACCAGAAAGAAAAGGATAGTAGTTTAGGAATAGAAACGTTCTTCGGACTCATCTCTAATAAAAGTGTGATAAAAGACCAATCAAACCCATTGAGGTTATAGAAATTAATAATGATCTCTATAATGTACAGTCAACATGACCCCCATGAGAAATATAACCCCAGAAACCTGTCTTCAGATAGTTAGATTCCCTCCTATTTAACACTGATTGATTTTACAAAAGTTCTTCTAATTTTTTAAAATATAAAATTGCCACAGTACCATAAAAACCCAGATTGGTAGCATCTTTATGTATAAAAATGTCTCTTTGGAAACCATTTTAGGAAACGTCAGTGACACATGGCTACAGTTCAATAATTTGTAAGAAAGTTTGATGGAAAATATATAGAGAAAGGAGGAATATGGCAAAGAAGAAGCATACTAATTTATTTCTTGTGTAGCCTGGTAAACAACCATTTAGTAAACAAACTCCAATATTTTTAAAACAATGTTTGATTAGAAAAGATTTGCTGTAATACTCTAGTGAGAGAAACCACATTAAAAAAAAATTGTAAATCAGAATATTTTTTTTCCTAAACTAAATTTGAGAGCTTGATCCATACTTCAAACTCTCATAGAGCTCCAGAACAGCTGAGCTTCCTCACTGTACATTAATGAAAGATGAACTGTAAATTTACTTTTCATTCTTTGTAAAGCTTATGACCCACATGAAAATCTGTAAGATTTTCCATAGCTAGAAAGCCTATAACTGGGGTCATACATTAGGCTAAGCCATAATGTGATTTGCTTAATTTTAGTTTAAAAAGATAGATGAACCTAGTTATTATAATCTATAAACCATCTTCTCTGTTTTAGAATAATCTGGACTAATTCACCATGGTTTATTTAACAAACCATGATTAAGGTATGCTTTATTTGAATACAGAAACCCACAAAAGACAATGGAGTCCCTAATAAATCTGTGTACTCAGAAATGTAATTACAAAAATGGAGCTTGCTAATGGGAAAATAATTCTGCTATTTTTTAAAGCCAGAGACGTGCTTTTAAAATTCGAGTCTTTGTCTTATTTCAACATATTGCACATATTTTTGGAATCCTTTTCCATGGATACTGGCTGCTTCTCACATTAACATCTGATACGGACACCCAGTCAGTCAGGGGTTTTTTTTGGTGTTTTTTTTTTTTTTTTTTTTTGTCTCTGACAGACTCACTTTCAAAAGATTCTTATGCTAGACTGGCAATAGTACAAAAATGAACAAAATGCTTGGCTGAAAAAAAATCCTCTGCTTCTATTTTAGAGCTTATGTTATAATTGATCAAGTTCTTGTTTTTCATAACAACTATGCAGGGTCTAAAATGGGCTATAATAAAATAATTTGGGCAAGGCATTTGAATGCTGTTTAAGAAATGGATATTTTACAAGCATTTGCCCCTGCATTCTGACAGTATAAGCCTGAATACAACTACAGAGCAACTTTACTTATTTATGTATTTATTTGCATGGGACTGGATGCAAATCTAGTTTCTATCTGGGAAACTATCAGATATCATTCTATTTTTAGTACTTCAAGTTCTTTAGTAATTATTTCTATATGACAAGTGTAAAAGGTATTCCACTCTCCAGCATAAAATCTACATGCTATTGAAGTTGATGGCAGTTTTACAACTATTTCAGGATATAAGACTGATGTAGCAATGATAATGCAATCCTAGAGTAGCATAGTAATAGAAGGGCCAAGGACACTCAGATTTGAGTGAAAAGCCCTGATTTGTTTGACATTGAATGTCCATGGAGATTCTCAGTCATCTAGGTAACAGTTGTCCCAAAGGTGCTTTTTCAAGAGGCACTGGACTTTCTGGTTTTTCTTTGAAGATGTTTTGCTTCTCATCCAAGAAGCTTCTTCAGCTTTGAGATTGAATAGTGCTTGGGCAGAATCTGGTAAAATGGCTCAGGCAATGTCACATGAGAACATGTGGGATTCTTTTTTGAGCTTGTGGAGGCTAAGGATATTGATAGATTCTTTGTGTTACCAACTCATGATCCTCTTGATTTGGAAGATCATATTTTATTTTAGGGTAAGGTATCAGTATGTTGACAATATTCTATGGTGGCGTAGTGGTTAGAATGCAGTACTGCAGTTCGATTCTCACCAGCTCAGAGTTGACTCAGCCTTCCATCCTTCCGAGGTCATTAAAATGAGGACCCAGATTTTTGTGGGACAGTATGCTGACTCTGTAAATTGCTTAGAGAGGCTGTAAAGCACTGTGAAGTGGTATGTAAGTCTAAGTGGTATTGCTACATTCAGTTGAACATTTTCACCCCAGTCAGGCCAATGTCAATGTCATGACAAAATGCTTTGAGACTGTGAGGGCCTGGATGGAGCAAAGTGTGAGCCCACACAAAATCTTTACAGAAGACTGAATTGTTGTATATTGGCCATCAATCTGGCTAAATTCCTGTTCCTAGAGATGTGAGGGCACGATGAATCAAATCAAGCCTAATCTCAATTTATATAAGGCAGGGTTATTGGTTCATTTTACAGGCTTCATAGGACTAAGGGTGATTGGGTTTAGAGAAAAACTTTAATTTAAACTTCGTATGTTTTGTGGAATGTATATATTTGTAATTTTCTTTACTATATATAAAGTACCTCAATTCATTGTGACACATACTTTTGTGTGTACATATAAATAAATAAATGCATTTTTTTCTATGAGGCACAAAGTCTTGTCAATACAATCTCCAACTAGACTCCCTGCCATATAATAGACAATGAACTGTGAAATACCTTAGTTCTGTTGAAATAGTTATAGGTGTGTTTTCATGGATTTCCTAGTAAGCGAATTAAAATAAATAGTTTAATCTTAAAGGTTGTTCTGACTGCAAAGACATCTTGTCCTGTAGTGCCAATTGTGGGAAAACAAATTGGTTTTTAGGCAAAGCATCTCTAGAGAAATATTTAGATTTTTTTTATAGCACAGCACAATTTCCCAGGATGCTTCAATAAATCACTTAAAAAAACGTAGGAAGATATTATTAGTCTGGAGCCTTCTGAATAAATCACCAATGGAGATAACATCGGTTGAAGACCCTTTGCATGGATAATGTTCCTCTCCTTAAGTCCTAATTTATTTATTTATAGGGAGAGTGCGGCCGCCGGAGCTTTGGACCACGTCGTGCCTTTGCGGCCTCTGACCCGATGCCGATCTCAATTGGCTCCTTGGTTCTCTGAGGAGTTGAGAGAGATGAAGCATCAGAAAAGATGCCTAGAGAGCATCTGGAGGACTAGTCAATCCGATTCTGACCAGACACTGGTGAGGTCTTATATAAAGACCTACCTAGTGGCGATAAAAGCGGCAAAATCTAACCATTTTTCCACTCTTATCGCATCTGCAGAGAACCGCCCAGCTGCTCTGTTTATGGTGACCCACTCCCTTCTTTGGGGGGGGGGAGTGCGGGAAGATCCCTTGCAGGGTTGAGCTGAGGATTTTGTGCAATTCCTGCATGATAAAATCGCTCGGATTCGGGAAGGCTTGGACTCCGACTGGATGAGTCCAGGGGAGGAGACGAGGGTAGGTCTTGAGAATATTATCTGGGAGGAGTTTGATCCTGTGGCTCCCGAGGATGTGGACAGGATTCTGGGTAAGATTAGTGCCGCCACATGTTTTTTGGACCCATGTCCCATCTGGTTGGTACTGGCCTCCCGGGAGGTTACACGAGGATGGCTCCAGGGGATTATAAGTGCTTCTCTGAGTGAGGGTGCCTTTTCCGCCACCTTGAAAGAGGCAGTGGTGAGGCCCCTCCTCAAGAAGCCTTCCCTGGACCCGGCTGAATTAGCTAACTACTGTCCGGTCTCCAACCTTCGTTTTATGGTGAAGGTTGTTGAGAGTGTGGTGGCACGACAGCTTCCCTGGCACCTGGATGAAGCTATCTATCTGGACCTGTACCAGTCGGGCTTCAGACAGGGGTACAGCACAGAAACGGCATTGGTCACGTTGGTGGATGATCTCTGGAGGGCTCGGGACAGGGGTTGCTCCTCTGTCCTGGTCCTATTAGATCTCAGCGGCTTTTGATACCATCGACCATGGTATCACGCTGCAACGGTTGAGGGGGTTAGGAATAGGGGGAACCATTCTGCGGTGGTTCTCCTCCTTCCTCTCTGACCTTTTGCAGTTTGTGTTGGCAGGGGGGCAGAGGTCGACCTCAAGGCACCTTGCATGGGGTGGGTCCTCTCGCCCCTTCTGTTCAACATTTATGTGAAGCCGCTGGGTGAGATCATCCATGGTTTTGGGGTGAGAGTCCATCAGGACGCTGATGATACTCAGCTGTACATCTCCACCCCAGACCACCCCAACGATGCCCTTGATGTGATGTCTCGCTGCCTGGAGGCCGTGCGGGTCTGGATGGGGAGAAATAGGCTCAGACTCAACCCTTCCAAGACCAAGTGGCTGTGGCTTCCGGTGTCCCGATATAGTCAGCTGGTGCCATCGCTGACTATTGGAGGTGAATCTCTGCCCCCCACAGAGACGGCTCACAATCTGGGTGTTCTCCTGGACGCACGGCTGTCTTTAGAAGAGCATACGACGGCCCTGGCCAGGGGGGCTTTTTATCAGGTTCGCCTGATTCACCAGTTGCAGCCCTTTCTGGACCAGGATGCCTTGTGCATGGTCACTCATGCTCTTGTCACCTCCCGGCTGGACTACTGTAATGCTCTCTACATGGGACTCCCCTTGAAGAGCACTCGGAGGCTCCAAGTGGTCCAGAATGCGGCCGTGCGGGTGGTTATGGGCGCAACCCATTGTGCCCACGTGACACCCCTCCTGCACGAGCTGCACTGGTTCCCAGTGGTCTTCCGGGTGCGATTCAAGGTGTTGGTTACCACCTTTAAAGCACTCCATGGCATAGGACCCGGGTACCTTCGAGACCGACTTCTGCCACCAACAGTCTCCCACTGGCCAGTCCGCTCCCACAGAGAGGGTCTCCTCAGGGTGCCATCGGCCAAGTTATGTCGGCTGGCGACACCCAGGGGGAGGGCCTTCTCTGTGGGAGCCCCTGCCGTGTGGAATGAACTGCCCCCAGAAATGCGTAAGATCTCTGACCTCCGTGTATTTTGCTGTGCCCTCAAGACCCTGCTGTTCCGCCAGGCCGGGCTATCAATGTAATGATTTTAAATTGGGTGTTTTAAATTTTTGGGGTTTTAAATATGACCCGAAATTATTTAATAATTTTAATTATTTTTAATTGATGTCTGTCTTTGTGCTTTTAATAGGCTGTACACTGCTTTGAGTCCTTCGGGAGAAGGGCGGTATAGAAATAAATTTATTTATTTATTTATTTATTTATTTATTTATTTATTTATTTATTTATTTATTTATTTATTTATTTCAAAGGCAGCAGAGTGTCATGATTCAAGTAGATTTGAAGAGTTCAAATCTATTCTCTGCCTTTTGTGATGTGTATATCACAAGTCCGTTCTGTATATCACAAGGCTGATATAAAAACATCAAAAAAAGAAGAAATGAATGCAATGTAAAAAGCCAAGATCTCCTGGAGGAAAGATCTACTGTGCTGAAGATTTCTTTTTTGGGGTGGTATTTTCCCCAGTGGATTTTACATATACTTCTTTTAAAAGACAAAAGTGAACTTTACTGAATTGCATCTTTGTCTTAATAAGCTTGAAAAAAATAGCACTGGAAAATTTCATATAAAAACATGTAATTCCAAAGTTTATATCAAGTGTCATTTCATTTCCAGACATCCTCACTATGCATTTCATAAAATACTTCAAAGTCAACTCCCCCCCCCAAGTATTTCTTTTGGAATAGTCATTATTGGATTGTTTATGGCAGGGGTGAAATCTAAAAATTTTCGCTACCGGTTCTGTGGGCATGGCTTAATTAGTGGGCGTGGCTTGGTGGTCAGGTGACTGGGTGGGCGTGGCTTGGTGGTCAGGTGGGCGTGGCCAAGTCGACGTCACTTCTTTGCCCTTTTTTAACCTACAAAACACAACACAACACAACAGGCTCACCCACAATGTAAAAGCAGCTGTACTAGACCCAAAATGGCCCCTGCAACAAGCAGGAACCTCACACAGGCACAAAAAGCCCCAAAAAACTTTCACACTTTACACACACACAACACAACACAACTGGCTCGCCCACAATGTAAAAGCAGCTGTGCTAGACCCACAATGGCCCCTGTAACAAGCAGGATCCTCACACAGGCACAAAAAGCCCCAAAAAACTTTCACACTTTACACACACACAACACAACTGGCTCACCCACAATGTAAAAGCAGCTGTGCTAGACCCACAATGGCCCCTGCAACAAGCAGGAACCTCACACAGCCACAAAAAGCCCAAAAAATCAACTTTCACACTTTACACACACAAAATTCCACATACAGCTTTGTGAGATTTTGTGTGTTTGTGTAGTTAGAGTGAAACACTAGAGAAACACAAAATTTCAGAAAGCTGCACAAATATTATTTTATTTTATTTTATTTTTATATAAAAGCAGCTAAATTTAAAACTTCCTTAACTTTAAATGGCTAGGTCTAAAAAAAGAACAACTAAAAAAAACCCCAATTAACTATTTTTTTTTAAGCTCCCAAAGGGGAAGAAAACTTACAGGCAGGCAGGCAGACAGATAGAGCTGGTCACCGATGAGCTTGATTGCAGGCAGGGAGATTCAGTTGCTTGCTGATGCAATGGATTGCACGGATAACAGCAAGCGAAGCAAGGCAGGCGTGTGAAGGCAAGCAAGCTGGAGGCTCGGGGTGGGGGTGGGAGGGATTTTTGCTACCGGTTCTCCGAACTGCCCGCCGCCATCGCTACCTACTAGCCCAAGCTGGTCCGAACCGGGAGCATTTCACACCATTATTTAGAGCACTGTATTGCTATGTGATAACATTCTTCCATCACATTGCTGCTTTTTAAAAAATTTCTGCAACTACAATAGAATGGATGCAGAATTTGTCCAACACTTTATTACACTTTTCATGCCTGGAATGAATATAAAGATAAGAAGATAAGATAAAGAAGTGCTGTGTTGTTTCTCCATAGCTTTGAATTGATCATTCTCCCTCAATCCTGACTACCTCAAAGTTAAAGTTGTTGGGAAGTTAAAGTGTGGGAAGCTATGAATATCGCAATGTATTCCTTCCAAAAAGAGCATTGTTGTTTTTTTTAAAAGCCTGCTCGCCCAGGCTCCTTAGGGCCCCAACAGGAAGCAGTTGTTGAAGCTAAGGAGCCACCACGAGAAAGAATTGGCAAAACAGCTGGCTCAGTTCAAATTGGATCTGACCAAGAAGGAGGCTCAGCAGAAGCACTTCACTGACGACTACGAGCATAGGCTTTCCAAGCAAAGGGAAGACCTGCGGGAGTGCAAGGCCAGGTACTGGCACCTGGAGGCTCAGTGGGCTGAGATAGTCAGCCAGTTCCAGGCCATGATGCAGTCCCACTGGAATGAGGCCTCCAACTCTTTGCCACCAGCAGCACTTCCCTGCAGCCTTCGCCCAAAGCCCCGCACCAGCAGAATTTCTGCCCCCCTCCGACCTGCAAAAAAGATCTCAAAGGGGGAAACTTTCTGCAGCAACACAAGCATTCATTGCAAGTATCAACCAGGGGTTGTAGTTTGAGGACCCTTGATCTAATACAATATAAAAAATGCAAATAATTTTTCTGCGGACCACCAAAATTTTCTCATGGACCACCAGTGGTTCACGGACCACCAGTTGGTGACCGCTGTTCTATGCAGTTTGAAAAGTTTTTCTTTGTAGATATAAGATAGTTGATATCTTAAAAGCTGAAAATCATGTTGTAATATTACTCCTGCTCAATTTGTTTTTAGATGTACTGGATGATTACTATTGCTGCACACTTACCAAGTCATAAATTCATAAATCTGTTTCTCTTAATTTAAAAGTATTTTGTTAATATTATGTACTCCTGTGATTGCTTTGAAATCCTCTTTTTAACTTGAATATTATTCCTTCCTGTCTTTCTTCTTGTGATCCTAAGCAATAAGGCTAAACTGCCAGTTTATGTTAGTTGATCTAAATTACCACATAAACTATTGCAGCACCTGGGTGAAGGTAAAATTGACTGTTATTATGAATAATAACGTCCACTGAAATATGAAATATGATTGACCAATTATAAATTTAATCTGTACCACCCAGGAGGCATTACGTAGCATATTATACAATTCCATGTTGCTTATTTAGAGATCAAATGCAAATCTCTAACAGCACAGCATCTTTGTGTCATTGACCAAGTGACACATTTCATCCCATGGTGTGTGCAACAGAATAAATTAAGAACAGACATTTACAGAGAGGATCCTATGAGTAAACTAGGGGATTAAAGCAAAGCATTTAGAGAATTGTTTTTTAAATGGTTCAAACCCATAGCTTATTTCACAAAAATTCCATTCTGATCTGCCCTATGCTGACACCATATGTGTCATACTCCCATTCTCAAAGGAAAACATATTCCATTGCCCTTGTCCTATTTAGGAGAGGCGAAATATAAAAAGGTTCTTTCAAGATCAGACAGACATCTGAGTTGTCCAACACAGTGAGTCATTTAGCGTCTGATCAGATGTACCCAGAAAATTCAAAAGCAAGACATGACAGTGATGGTATTTTTGCTGAGCAACTGGCAATTTATTCCTTTGATTCTGGAAGTACTTGAAAGTGATTTTCTTCAACCCAAAGACCTCCATTCTCGATCCCATGCTGGTGGCATTGGTATGCCAATGGATTTCAAGACATCTCATTGGGGAGAAACAGATATTAAAGCAGATATTAAAAATATAAAAATGATTTGTAATACCCAACACTATTGTTAGCTTTCCTTATTGATGGCTTTCATTATTTCCAAACTTCTTCACAGTTTTATTGATTTTGGAATCTACAAATGAGCAACCCTGAAGATAATTCAGAATCAGAGTACAATGCTTGTCTTATCAGGGATGGGCAAGGAAATATGCCATTCTATTCAATTGGTTTCTTGACTAATTATAGCCTTGATCAGAGTAAGGCTAATATTGTCAATTGGGGGGGGGGTCTGTCATTTTGCTTTTCATCCCGCATTCTATGAAGGAAGCCCTCCTCTTGGAGTTTATAGCACCCCAGTCATCCTTTGCAAACAGCCCTCATGTATGGCCGTGGCTTTTATTAATTGATTGATTGATTGATTGATTGATTATAAAGGAGTTCTCGGAGTGCTTGCAAAGCTTTGAAAAAAAATTAAGATAATAAAAGATGGTAAAAAGTAAAATAAATACGTAGATGTAGATATAAATACAGTATGTATGTAGATAGCTCAAACACTATCACATACATCATAATAACTTTCGATAAGAACATTAACACTACCAGAGCCTAATTGCTAACATATTCTGCTAGGTTTATTAATTTTCCCATTCATAAAATGACATATAGCTCCATTATGAATATAATGAATTTATGGAAATCAGCCACAAGATATAGTAATGCTGTCCTGCAGTTCAGATGGCTTTGAAATGGAACTAGCCTAATACATCAATCACAGCTTGATAAGTTCCTATTAGACAAGAAACAGCCTTCCAGGCTTAGAACCAGTATTCCTCCAAGTACAATTAAACAAACAAAACCAAAATACCTCGTTTCTGCTGTGGATTTCTCAGACCTATTTGTCTGGAATCTGTTTGGGTAAAACATCTGAATGGAATCAGTTATTACAACAGCAGATCCATTATGGTGTTATGGCTTTAACAGAGGCTTCATTCACTATTAACAACAGTTTTGATTATTTGTGGGGTGGGGATTTCTATGAAACAAAACTATGGATCTAATGCTAATGTATTAGCATTTCAAGTAGTTTCACTATTTGATAATGGATCAGTCTGAAACTATATATGAAATATGAAAGGCATTCAAATGTAGACCCATTCTGGAGTGGACACTTGGATGGAGAAAAGTTGGATGTTTTGTTAGTCAAGTGCCTGATGATGACAATAACAATACGCAACTGGACTTGGATGAGATTTTCAATCCCCTTAGGGAAAAATAGACATGAGACAATTTTAATCCCTTGGGACCAGTTGGAAACCCAGAAAAAAAAAAACCCCACATATTTCAGTGGCTATTTCAATTCTGATTTTTAATTGTATTTTTATGTTGTCCAAGAACAAAAATGTACTATTGCATCATTCTTATTATTCCACATTCAATGTCAGCAATGTATTTTTTTAAAGTTTCTGCAATTTAGATCAGGATTGCTGTAGCAAAATCTATCATGAGTATATAAAGATTAAGTTATACTACATCCATTAATTTATCTAAGAGAGGATTCATTCTCTAGTCAATTTCACAGTAGCCTTAACTTTCCAGACAGTTCAGTCTAGACAATTTGAAAACCACTTCTACAACACTGTTAGAAAACCTGGGACTTGATTTTTTTTCAGCTAAGGTTTTTTGTTGCACTATCCCACAAATATCACAACTCTGCAGTGCACTGAATTTAGCAAAAAGGATGATTGTCCAGAAACCCTGTCACAAAAATATTACAGTCAGTGTAGATTTTGAGGAAAAATAAGGATCAGGAATGTGGGGCGGCACGTTTGTCTTTGTCCAGGTGCAGGAGTGTCAAACTGGCAGCCTACCCCCCCTCCACCCCAGCTCCGCGAAGGGGAAAATTGTCACAATATGTCACGTGATGGCAACGTGATGCCATGAATTTGACATCTGTGGTCTAGGGCTTCCCGTGATTATGTTACTGGGTTCAGAAGATAGAAAAGTAGAACTTAATTTTGTATCAAACATGCAGTGATGGTAACTCAACCAATACTTCCAGATGCCCAGTAGAAGAATTTCTAAAAAAGAGCCTTGGTGGAACAGCGGACTAAAGTGCTGTTAAGTAGCACTTAGCTGCCAGCTGCCTGCAATTACTGTGAGTTCAAATCTCACCAGGCTCAAGGTTGACTCAGCCTTTCCATCCTTCCGAGATAGGTAAAATGAGGACCCTGACTATGGGGGCAATAAGCTGACTTTGTATAAAAAAGAACACCACTTGGGGGGGCCGAAAGCCCTACTAAGCAGGTATATACAAAAGTATGAAGCCTAGTGCTTAACACATTGTAAGCCGCCCTGAGTCTCCGGAGAAGGGCGGCATATAAATCGAACCAATAAATAAATAAATAAATAAATAATAAATATTCAGTGGAGGTTAGGGATAGGAGGCTTTGACACACTGGAGTACTAAAGAATCCAGCCATAAAGTTTCTGTCAATACATTTATTTATTTATTTTATCGCATTTCTATGCCGCCCAACTCCCAAGGGACTCTGGGCGGCTGATTATGATTATATGATTATGATGGCTTTTTCTATGCAGACAAGTGATCTGTGTTTTCAACCGGGTCCCTTATAAAAACGATGGTTATTGTTGATGTTTTTACATCTTCGATTCAGATCCAGGATCTTAGGACCAGGTGGTGCCACAAAGCCTCAGACTCCCCCCCCCCAATGGCTCATTTTGAGCTGTTAGACGTCATGTCTGTGAAACCGGTGGTTTCCAACGGATCCTACGCTTAAAAAATAATAATCATCATCATCATAACATCATCTGAGAATCCACAAAGTGCTGACTTTTACTTTCTTCCTAGAACCTCACCCACTTATTCAGCCTGGGCACGTTTCAAGAGCGGTCGTCTGTATTCTCGCATGAGAATTCCTCCATTCCATCAACACTTTCCTCGCATCTTTCAGTTTTCTCCCCCGCTGCTCCTTCCAACCTAGGTCCCCCCCCCATCCCAGAACCCCCCCCCCACCCGTCCCACTTGCTTCTCGCAAAGATCAGGTGTAGTTAAGAGGAGGGGGGGTAGGTTGAAGAGGGGGGGGGAACCGCGACTTTCGCACATGCTCGGTACCGGGCGGGCGTTGCAAAAAAAAAGAAAGAAAGAAAAAAGGCAGAGAATGAGCAGCAGCAGCTGCCGGCGAGGGCAGAGACCGCTGCCAGCCCCGCCTTGACTCCGCCCGGCTCCAGGCAAGCGGTTGCCGCTCTTCATCTGCCCGGCGTTGGCCGCTGTAGCTTTCAACCCGCCGACCGCAGCGGTTGAGCCGCCACTGGCTGCAACGGAGGCGGACCGATTGATAGACAGAGAGCGGGAGGATCATGGCTAAGGCTCGGCCGGAGGAAAGTCCGTCGCTTCAGGCAGAAGCCGGAGCTGCGGCGGCGGCGGCGGCCACAGCGGCTCTGCCTGGCTCGCCTCTGCGGAAAAAGTCACGTTCTTTGCCGGAGTCGATTTGGCATCAAACTCTGAACGATTAATTCCCGCCTGAGATTTTATTTGATTTTAATTTTCGTTTGTCCTTCTCCCCCCCGCCCCCCGCCTTGGCGGGATCGGGGTCAAAAGGAGAAAAAGTCATTTCTTTCTCGGCGCCTTCACTTTTACGCTTCGAGGATATTGCGCGGCTTTTCCGCCTTTTTAAATTTTTATTTATTTTATTTTATTATTATTTTTTTAAAAAAAGGCCGCTCGGCTACTTTCGGACCGTCTTTGGCGGGATCCGACTCTTTCCTCGATCTTGGGGAGGGAAAAAAAAACACCAACCACGACGCGGATCCATCACGTGTCGACGCAAGCCGGGCTTCGGGACAGTCTGCGAAGGAGCCGAAAGGAAGCTAGTGGCTTATCCGATCCTTGCCGGGGAGCGCGAAGTCCGAAGAAAGCGCCGGGCGGCAGATCCGCGGAAAGGAAAATAAAAATAAAATAAACAGTTTTTAAAACAAGAGCTTTCTTTCGCCGGATATTTCTCCTTTCTTTCTTCCCCGGTTCCCTCCGTTATTCTGTCCTCCGCCTTCGGAGGAAGACTCCTTAAGGTAAGGCGGCGGTTTTGCAACTTTTTAAACAGGGTTAGGGGGAGATCTTCATTGATTAGCATCGTTATTTCGTAATTGCTACTATTATTAAGAAGAATTTCCTGCCTGGACCTCCTGTTGGCGATGACTTTTAAGTATTTCCATCTGTTGGCAAAGAAAACTTGTTCTAAGTGTGCCAGTCTGGTCTGGTTAATTAGTTCCTGGCGCCCTCTGGTGACCAGCCATTCGGCTGGCCACAGGTGAAAAGAGGGTGGGGGGGGCATTAAGGATACATACATATATATGTGTGTGTGTATGTATGTATGTACGGGGACAATATTTCAAAAGCACAAAGTCCTCAGCCACCCTTCAAGTTGGCTTGGTTGTCCAAACTGGTGTCCTTCCATCAGCTGGCAGGGAAAGAAGGAAATAGGTGTAACTGACAAGTGGCATTGTTGATGGGGCTTCCGGGTGGGGCTGACTCTTAACTGATTTTTTTAAAAAATGGAATTGATTCATTCACCGGTAAAAGTTTTCAACCTATTCCGAATGCTCAAGCACCTTGAAGGAAATGGCTGAAGAAGCAAAGCATTAGAAATAAAAACTCAGAGAGCTCGCGTTATTTATTTCTGATGCTAATTTGATTGGAGTAAGAATGCTAAAAAGTCTTCATTTTTTTTTAAAAAAAATATGTATATGTTGATATTAGTTTGTTTTTAATGACACATTTTTGATTTTTCTTTTTAAAGCAGAGAAGATCATCAGACCAAACAAACAAAAAAGACTACAGAAGCAGTGGAAGCAAAAGTGATCGGTGTTTCGTATTTTATGCACCCTTTTTAAAATATATTTTGTGATGAGGACATCAAGGTAGTAAAAAAAAAAAACCCTTCAGAACAGGAGCCAGTTGCACAGATGGATGAGAACATGGCAGTCATGAAACCGAGCATTAAAACCACCATCCTCTACCAGGAAGTTCAAATCAAGCAAAGCTTTCATTGCTTAAGTTTTGGAGCTGCTACAATTCTGGCTGACAAAAATATTTTGCTAAACCTTTCTACCCACAAAAAGTAACGTATGGATATTTTCAACCCACATGAGAAATGAAAATGAAGGCACACAATTCATTCACTGTATGGTCCTTTCTTTGCAAAACAACATTTGTTTCCTAATGTTTTGATATATGTCATGTTCTTGCTTTCTTTTTCAATGGCATGAATGACTAACTGTATTTTGAGGAAGAATAATTCCATTATTAACAAAGTAATGAGTTGGATATGACACACACACCCTGCACTTTAGGGCTTGCTAAACATACAATATCCTTTTCAGATCCAATGTATCAAGTATACATGGACATCAGTGAGATATGGCATTCTCTTTACTTTTCTGTATAGCCATACAATGTCTGTCAGTGTACTTGCAATTCAACATAGAGCTGTGCCTAATGACCTTATCCAAGAACTGTGTGTACCAGTAAAAGTTTTCCTTTTCCTATGTACAGTAAAGCACTTTCAAGCAGATTTTCCCACTGGTAGGTTGATTTGTGCTTGAAATTTGAACATTCCACCCATCCACCCACCCCACCAACGGAGGTGTATAACCGTAGTGAGGAATCTGCCTAATGGATCATGGCTCTAATGTTTACAGGACATTCCATATTTCTAGCATTAGTAATATTGGCAGTCTCCACTTTTGAAGAATCTGTAAGCAATTACTCTGACTGGGTGACTTTTACAGATGACGTGGATCAGTACGAGAAGCAGAGGATGGAAACTTTGGGAGCAAATCAGAAGATGAAAAAAACAATCCTATATCCAAACTTATATTTTGGTGCTGAAGAGATTCCAACTCTGAGGCAAAAGTCTCACACCAGTCATCTCAACCTCTTTAGAGCACTCCGGAGTGCGGTGTCTACGATGCTCTCCAATCCCTCCTACTATCTACCTCCTCCCAAGCATGCTGATTTTGCTGCCAAGTGGAATGAGATATATGGAAACAATTTGCCTCCCCTTGCATTTTATTGTTTCCTCAGTCCTGAAGATAAAGCTGCCTTTGATTTTGTTGTCGAATACATGGACAGAATGGCAGGATATAAAGACTGGCTGGTGGAAAATGCCCCAGGCGATGAAGTTCCCCTTGGGCATTCTTTAACTGGCTTTGCCACTGCTTTTGATTTTTTATATGCCTCATTGGATGATGTTAGAAGGCAAAAATATTCTACCAAGATATGGGCTGTGACCGAGGAAATGTACGAGTACTCCAAAATCCGCTCTTGGGGCAAGCAACTTCTTCACAACCATCAAGCCACAAATATGTTGGCATTGCTCATTGGGGCTCTGGTCACTGGAGGAGGCATTGAGTCCCAAGCAAATGCCTGGAAGCATGCTGTAGTAGATGTGATGGAAAAAACTATGTTTCTGCTAAATCATATTGTTGATGGTTCCTTGGATGAAGGTGTAGCTTATGGTAGTTATACGGCCAAATCCATCACCCAGTATATTTTCCTGGCCCAGCGCCACTTTGGGATTAACAATCTTGAAAACCACTGGCTTAAGATGCACTTTTGGTTTTATTATGCCACCCTTTTGCCAGGCTTTCAGAGAACTGTAGGCATAGCTGATTCCAATTATAATTGGTTTTATGGTCCAGAAAGCCAACTGGTTTTCTTAGATAGGTTTGTCTTGAAGAATGGAGTAGGCAATTGGCTTGCACAGCAAATTAGAAAGCACCGGCCCAAAGATGGCCCAATGGTACCATCCACTGCCCAACGGTGGAGCACCCTTCATACAGAATACATATGGTATGACCCTAAGTTAACTCCCCAACCTCCACCTGACTATGGCAAGGCTAAAATGCATGTGTTTCCAAATTGGGGGGTGGTTACATATGGAGCGGGGTTACCAAACACTCAGACAAATACCTTTGTTTCCTTTAAGTCTGGAAAGCTTGGTGGCCGTGCTGTCTATGATATAGTCCACTTTCAGCCGTATTCCTGGATTGATGGCTGGCGTAGCTTCAACCCGGGCCACGAACATCCTGATCAAAACTCTTTTACTTTTGCTCCAAATGGGCAGGTGTTCGTTTCGGAGGCCCTTTATGGACCTAAGCTTAGCCACTTGAACAATGTTTTAGTATTTGCTCCATCCCCTACAAGTCAATGCAATCAACCTTGGGAAGGTCAGCTCGGGGAATGTATGCAGTGGCTTAAGTGGACAGGGGATGAAGTTGGGGATGCATCTGGGGAGATTATTGCCTCCTCTCAGCATGAGGAGATGATGTTTGTGAGTGGCGAGGCAGCTTCTGCATATTCATCAGCCATGAAGCTGAAAAGTGTATACCGCTCATTGCTTCTACTCAATCCTCAGACTTTACTTGTCGTGGACCACGTGGAAAAGGAAGAGGACTCTCCTATTGATGCCATCAGTGCCTTCTTTCATAACCTTGATATTGACTTCAAGTATGTCCCATACAAATTTATGAACAAATATAATGGAGCCATGATGGATGTTTGGGATGCTCACTATAAAATGTTTTGGTTTGACCATCATGGGAGTAGCCCTGTTGCTAGGATACAAGAGGCCGAGCAAGCAGCTGAGTTCAAAAAGAGATGGACTCAGTTCGTAAATGTCACTTTCTCTACAAAGAGTAATATTGCGAGAATTGCCTATGTGTTCCATGGGCCTTATGTCAATGTTTCTAGCTGTAGGTTTATTGAGGATGCCCAATCGGGGTATCGGATTTCTCTAAACATCAACAACACAGAAATAATCTACTCTGTTGTAACAGAGTATCTCAATCTGTGGACAAGGTTCCATTATTTAGGATTTGGTGGCTATGCCACAGTAACCACTCAAGGAAAGGTTACACAGTTTGGCCTAGGCACTAAGACGATAGGGAAGCAGGGACTTATTCAAAAATCCATTTTCCCCTTTGGCTTTAAAGTGAATGTGATAGCAGGATTTATTTTGGGGATTAGCTTGGCCATATTGGCTTTTCACTGGCGATTTTACATTTCCTTTGGTAAGCTTTTGCGCTGGGTCTTAATCCTGGTGATCACCTTGTGGTTTATTGAACTTGTAGATGTGTGGAGCTCCTGCACACAGCTGATTTGCGCAAAGTGGACTAGCAGCATGACAAATATGGAACCAAGTGAAAGGGAGGACCAAGGACATCCTAATTTGCCTAATGTTATCATCACTTCCCTCCCTAGTTCAGGGGCAGAAATTCTGAAGCAGCTCTTTTACAACACTAGTGATTTTGTCTATATCAAGATCCCAACGGGTTACCTTGATATCCCTGAAACCGAGTTTGAGGTTGACTCATTTGTTGATGCCTGTGAATGGAAAGCTTCGGATGTTCAGAGTGGCCATTTTCGGATCCTCCAGGGCTGGCTGCTTTCCTTAGTAAAAGACACAAAGCTTCATTTACAAAATATCCATTTGCATGAAACCAGCAGAAGTAAGTTGGTGCAGCATTCTTCCATTAGCAGAGACAGAAAGAGACGGCCCAGGAAGAGGGAATCTATGGTAGAGCAAAGAAACCGCCTGCGAGGAAATTCAGACAAAGAAGCTGAATACATTCGGGAATTGAGGCAACACTTTGCCTCTTACCCAAATGCCCGCCCCGTCCTTAGTCTGAGTAGTGGAAGTTGGACATTAAAGTTACCTTTTCTTCGGGAAGTCATTGGTCCTTCCCTGAGAGCGCTTTATGTGGTTCGAGACCCGCGTGCCTGGATCTACTCAATGTTGTACAAAAACCAGCCTAGCCTTTACTCTCTGAGGAAAGTACCACAGCACCTGACTAAGCTATTTAAAGGAGACAGTCATGAAGAAAAATGTGGCTCCAATTCAGGCTATGCCTTTGAATATGAAGCTCTGAGAGAGAAGCTCACTGCCTCAGATTCAAAGGCTATCTCTGTGATGTCCCATTTATGGCTGGCCAACACAGCCGCCGCCCTGAGAGTAAATAAGGGTTTGCTGCCAGCAAACTACCAGCTGATCAGATTTGAAGATATTGTCAACTCTCCCCAGAAGACGGCTGAGGCCATCTATGACTTCCTTGGCATGCCTCTGGCTCCAGCCAGCTTAAACCAAATACTATTTGCTACATCCACCAGTCTTTTCTATCTTCCTTATGAAGGAGAAATCTCTCCGGCGGGCATTCATGCTTGGCAGCACAATATGCCTCCAGAGGAAATTAAGCAGATTGAGGATATCTGTTCAACTTTAATGGACCATTTAGGGTATCCAAAGTTTACTGATTTAAAAGCTGCAGGCCAGCAATAGTTTGCACTAAGGATCTCTGGGCTCTTCAATTTGTAGATAAGAATCTGGTTTATTCTTGTAAAAAAAAGTTGTATGTATAGTCTGTGACACTTGCAGAAAGAGATTATTTTAAACAAAACAAAATACTTGCTCTGGTATGTTTTCACCCAACCTTGCCTCTCCTCCTTTAAACAAAATGTCCTTTCCCTTTTGCTGCCTTTGAAAATAAAGCTGTGTGAATCTTTACTTTCTGTTCCAGATGGGTACTAGATAGCTCAGGGGAGCGGTAATAGGATACAAGAGCTTTCATTTCATTTCTAGGGTACCAATATGAATCCTAGCTAAGCAGGAGAATTGCCAAATGTTGCTACCATCTGCTAGTTATTTGGGGTAGAGGGGGAAGCAGAATCCAGCCTTAGTTTTCTCCGATCAACTCCTTTTATCACCAAACAGACTTCACATTTGGCAAACACGGTCTCCCTTGGGCTAGTTTTACTGGCCTGCTATGCTTGTCCTTAACCACGCCAGTGATACCGAGAAGCTGTCAACTCAAACCTCAGCCAGCTAAGGCTGTCTTCTATGGTTACCAGACACGTAAGTGTAACAATTGGATGCTACAGATATACTCACGCATCTGTACAAATATCTTGGCAAAGTGTCTGCGGTCCTGTTGGCAGCTTTAGCAAAGATGGGGGGAGGGGGGAATCACCCCTCCCGACAAGCTGACATGGGGAAAAAAATTATGTTTCTTAAAGCATGCCTCTGTCTCAGTGGAATGGAATTCAGAAGGTTATCTGGCTGTGTTTTAGGATGATGTTTCCCATGGCCCTCCGTTCTGTGATTAAAAATGATGATGTGGCATAATGATAAATCCTATTACGGTTTGAAGCATAAGAGTTTACTTCTCGATTGCAAAGACTGCTAATGCCTTTAAGCTGAGTTTTGTTATTGGTTTACCAAGAATGCATATGGTCAGACATTCCTCTTCTAGTAAAAAGACATTTTAGAATGCTGGAAGCATAGGAAAACAATCTGAAAAACAAGGGTTTTTTTTGAAAACGCAGCCAGCTTCTATATTACCACTAATTGATTCTACATACAGAATAAGAACAAAACAAATCTTGTCCCGATTTTTTTTCCTCTCTCAGATTTCTCTTAACCGTCTGTGACACTTAGTTGCTGCAGTCTGTTCCTTCTCTGTCACAGAATTTCAGTGAAGTTTCTCGGGAGAGGAATTCTTACGGTTGAAGTTGGCAGAATTTGAATACAGTTCTGCTTCTGGGATTCAAATAGGATAGCATCAAAAGAATTTTCCTGTGGCAGCTACCTTTCTCAGTCTTTTATTTATGTGTTTGCTTTTAAGTGAACAATATGGCTAACAGGGTAGTGGAGTCTCTTACAGCATAGGCCTTTTCAGAATATTAAAAGAAAAAAGAAAAGACTTGCCGTTTTTTTCCATTGTCTTCGACCAAAATGATGTGGAAGTTATAGATAGGCCAATAGATAGATTTTTCGAAAATCTATGAATTTATCGAAAGATGCAAAAAAAACCCTCCCACAAGCTGACATTGAAAGAAAATATTTCTTAAATGCATTCCTCTCTTCAATGGTAATAGCATTTCAGATTGATAAAATAACAGAACGTAAAACGTTTATCGCACAAGGCTTCTATCACAGATCTTTAAGCCTTTTTTTTTTTTGCACACATTTTATAGCATTAAAACACGGCTTGACAGCAAGAACAGTCCTGTTAATTCCATCCCCGATTATTACAAACGGACATGCTATATTCCCCTGCTCAGAAAGGGGGAAATTACTTGTTTATCTCCTGTTATCTGCTTTAGTATCTATGTATTAACTGTAGAATGTTTATGATATATGATAAAGAACCATGGTGGTGCAGTGGCTAGAATGCAGTATTGTAGGCTAATTCTGCCAGCTGCCAGGAGTTTGAACCTGACTGGCTCAAGGTTGATTCAGCTTTCCATCCTTCCGAGGTGGGTAAAAGGAAGACCCAGATTGCTGGGGGCCATATGCTGACTCTATAAACTGCTTAGAGAGGGCTGTAAAGCACTGTGAAATGGTACACAAGTCTTATTGCTATTGCTATATTCAGCTGGTTTAAAAAAAATATTTAAATTTGTTATAGGCACTCAACTCCGATAGACTCCAGATGGCATATCAAACCAAAAATGATAAAAGCAATGAAAAACAAAAAAAAAAGGAACACAGTCTGGACTAAAACAATCATAATAATAACAAGAAACCACAACACACCCACCCACTAGTGGTGGGATTCAAATTTTTTTACTACCAGTTATGTGGGCGTAGCTTAGTGGACGTGGCATGGCTTGGTGGGCGTGGCTTGATGGGCGTGGCAGGGGAAGGATACTGTAAAATCTTTTTTTAAAAAAAAAATCTTTATTTACATTTCAGTTAAAAAGAAAAGACAACACAACATAAAGTGACACACAAAAAACAATACAACAATAAACATACGTACTTCCATATAGTACCTTAATGAACAAATATTCGGTACTATAACTCTAAATTATATTCCGGAGAAGACAGAACAGCTTATATACCTTAATACATCAATTAGGTCTATCCGACCTCACTTATCCTATATAATATAAATTTCTCATTAAATACCATTCCTCATCTAATGTGGGTTATAGTTTCCTCTTTTCTAACCATTTATAAAATTTGTCCCAAGCTAAACCTACTTGTGTTTGCTCTCTATCCTTTAATTTTTTAGTTAGCATATCTGCTTCCACACATTCTAAAAAATTTTTTATAATAGCCTCCTCTGTTGGGATATTTTGATTTTTCCAGAGTTGAGCATATGTCAGTCTCACCGCTGTAATGATATGTAGTGCCAAATACCATAAGTCCCTTTTTATGTTTTCCAGCTTAGAACCGAGCAGGCATGTCTCTGGTCGCCAATTGATTTTTAACATTAAGATCTCATTGAGCCATTTTTTTATTTTCCCCCAAAATATCACTGCTCTCGGACACATCCACCACTGGTGGTAATAGGTGCCATGTTCCCATCCGCATTTCCAACAATCTGCCGACTGCCCAGAAAACATTTTAGCTAGTCTATCGGGAGGCAGGTGCCACTGATACTGTGATACTGTAAAATCTCAATTCCCTCCCCACTCCAGGGGAAGGTTACTGCAAAACCCCCATTTCCTTCCAATCAGCTGGGACTCAGGAGGCAGAGAATAGATGGAGGCGGGGCCAGTCAAAGGTGGTATTTACCGGTTCTCTGAACTACTCAAAATTTCTGCTACCAGTTCTCCAGAACTGGTCAGAACCTACTGAATACCACCTCTGACAAACACACACACACACACACACACACACACACACACACACACACACAAAATTCATTAATATCAGACCCAGAATTAGTCAGGTTTCAAGAACCCCAGGAGAGTGGGAGTGTCTATATTTTTGGTTCCTGAGATCAGGGACTGTGGTGGAGAAGGTATGCTTTGCTCATCCTGCAAGATGACAATTTGTAAGAGAAGAGACTTGGAGTGCACCTACTATATACTTCTATATAGCAGGCAGCAAAGACGAGCAGTTCCTGTTTGTCCTTAAACCTTTTCGAAGGCACTGAATTCAAGACCTGTGCAATATATATTTTACTGTAATTCCAGTGAAATTCTATATATCTGGATCAAGATACAAGCGTATAATTCAAATTCTTCAACTTTTATTCAAAAGTATGGTTGACTATATTGCATTTTTAAAAAAATAAAATAAAATTAGGAACCTGATGGAGAAGAAAGGCTGTTAAAAAAGAAATCAGCAAAGCATCTAATGTCAATTAAGCATTTTATGGTTATGGATAAAATGGTTTAATTAGTCATTCTGCTTAGGATTGTAGCATTAATACTGTGACTTTAATTTATAAAGTAAGTTAAGGTGTCTCCTTTTGTTTTTCCCCATTGCTTGGCATCTTAAACATTTTTCCCTTTTGACTCAAATCCTAGTTTATTGTGGATGGTGGGTAATCTCACCAGTTCTTCAAACTTTGCATATTCACTGAGCTTGGTCTGTTTTTTTTTTTTTTAATTGCACTAAAAGTTTTTTTTTTTAACTTAAAAGGCTTGATTTCTGTTTTTTCAACAAGTCATCTATTCTTATTTTCTGTCCTTTAAAAGAGAAAGCATGATGGGAGTTTTCCTAATCTTTCCCTCCATTTTCTCTAGGGAAAAATACAATTTGTAAATGTCAGGAGATATGCAAATCACACATTCAATATTATTCTCAAAGACACCCATTTATTTCTCTTTCCACGCCATCCCTCCAGTTCCTCTTTTCTACCCTTACACTGTCTGCAATTTTATGACTCTTCATTTCATTTTGTACAATATTGAAACTGGCTTTCAGTTTTGTCTAGTAACCAGAACCATTGCTTGGAGCCCTAATATTGACTATGATAACTGGGTAATTGTTCCTTATTTGGGACACGTAGAGAGACAAACCATAGCAATTAACCAGTTTTACCATATATAGGTAGTCCTCAACTTACAACAGTTCATTTAGTGACCATTCGAAGTTACAACGGCACTGAAAAAAGTGACATATGACCGTTTTTCACCCTTACAACGTTGCAGCATCCCCATGGTCATGTCATCAAAATTCAGACACTTGGAAACTGATTCACGTTGTAGTGTCCTGGGATCAGGTGATCACTTTTTGTCACCTGACAATGGGAAAACAGATTCACTTAATAATTACTAATTTAACGACTACAGTGATTCAGTTAACAACTATGGCAAGAAAGGCCGTAAAATGGAGCAAAATTCACCTAACAAATGTTTCACTTAGCAACAAAAATGTTGGGCTCAGTTGTGGTCATAAGTCAAGCACTACCTGCTATGAGGGTAACACAGCTGGCTGAGAACTACTGGTGAGTAGATCTACTACTGAGATCTATCTAAATGCTGTGGCATTTTATTTCACGTCTCCTTGTTCAGTTTCATCTTCCAACACGCTACAACATTCTGTGATCTTTCATTCTAAACTGGATGAAAGTAGGTCTTTCCCAGTGTTGCGTCATTATGTTAAAACTGTGCCTCTAGCCTGATGAAACTATTGATGTAGTTTCAGTGCCCATATCTTGTCTGTTGCTTGTCTTGTATGGGAGGGGAGGGAGCGGGAAGCTTTTCGTCTCCCTGAGGGTTTTCTTTCAGCAATGAAGAATGACAGATACTACAAAGAAATGGGTTAGTGCATTAATGTGCACAGATGTCTCAGAAAAATGTTGTCTCCTCCTGCCAAAATTGTCTTCTCCAGTTCTCTTACCCTCCTATTACCAAATATAAGTAAAATAGATCTGCTTGTTGTCCTCAAGGCAAATCTCAGTTTTCCAGGTTGCTTTGTTCACACCCAGCACCTTACTTAAGTTTGACAGAGACGCCTTTAGAACAGGCTTTAAATTCCAAGGCCTTCCTTTTAAGTTCTGATGATTAAAAAAATTCTGAATCTGATTGAAAATATAAAACCTGGGCTATTTTCTTGCACTTTTAAGTCTGCTGATAGAAAGGGATTGTACCTTCAGAGAATTGAAAGCTTGTTACTATGCAGAACATGTTTATAAAATCTGTTCCAGAGTTCATGATTTGCAAAATAACTCGGTGCTTTTTTTCCCTTCAAAATAATCCTGCTATTTCCCCAGAGTGAGTAAGCAGTTTGAAACTTGGATAGCACTCCTACAGCATTTGGAAAGCAGTTTTTTTGTTCAGTTTCAAAGCATTTTGAAGTGCAGCTTCACAGCATTAACTTTAAGAATTGGATGTGCTAATAACTGATCCGTGTAATTCAGAAGTAGGAACCTGGTGTCTTCTAGAAATTTGGGGTTGATTTGTATGCTTTCCAGTCACTCCAGACAACTACAAAAGCTTATGAGAGTTACAGAGCAAAAAGTCCGGAGTGGGCCAGGTTTCTTATCCTGTACAATTTGTACGTGATCCAATGTTTTTCTGACTAAGTATGCAGGAGATCAGGGCAACCACGGACCCAGCATATGCTGCCTTTGTGGTCATTTGACAAAGACTTTTCATAGAGTTGTATTGTGCAGCAGCTGCTCAGAAATGTTCCACGTAATGGAAACCATCTGCTAAGAGGTTCTTTTATAAAATCCAAAAATATGTAAAAGCAGAGTTGCTCTCTTGCCAAAAGCTCAGGCTCTTCGCTTTGTTTAAGAAAGATGGATTTTTGGCTGTCCTTTAGTTAGATCTGGATTGAACTGCTAAACTAAAAGCAGCTCAGTGATGCCAGCTGCTGTACGGTGGCTCAAAATGCTTTCTCTGTGGGCAGGAAGGCAAGCATCTTGCATAAGTCTACATGGGAATTATATTTGGACTGCTAAAACAAAGTATGTGTGGGCATTGACGAGCTTGTGTTGTAGCATTGTGCTGCAACCTCTGCCCCAGTGGATGCAGTGGGCCAGTCTGCTTTAATTTTAATCTGTTATATTTTTTAATGAATATACTATATATATGTGATTGGCTCCGGTTCTGATTCCAGTGTATGTCTATATATATGAATGCTGTTAAACACTAAGGTTTCTTGGACTGGATTGGGGGGGGGGGCGGAGTTGCACTCAGAGATATAATATAGGGAGTTGGGGAGCATAGAGTTTTAATAAATTATTATGTTTATTATTAAAATCCATTCTAGAAAGCCCAAATAGGATGACTTTAATGTGCAAGCTGCACTGCACAAGGGCTTTTCACAAATAATGGAAATAAAAACAGTAGATGTAAGCAGAAAAAAGGGGATGTTAATATAGTTGTGGGGCTAACATGTGGTAGGGGAAAAAAAGCATCAAAATATTACTACCAAAAGCTAGCCAAAATGACACAAGTGAGCCACAAGCTTTTAGGTCAATTGAAGTAAGTGCTCCTTAAACAACAAGGGGTTGTTTTGGCAAGTTTGAACTTCTTTTTCATTACAGTTCATTAGCTGTTCATCAGTTGGCACAAAGAAGATAAAACTTTAATGCTAGAATGTGTTCCCTTATCACAAAATTCTCCTATATAAAACAAGTATATTGTTGCAAACCTAATATAGGAACTTGATGGATAGACAATACTAAATCTCATTTATTGCAGCCCTGAGACTAATTTCATGCTCCCCACTGCCCACTTTTGCTCTAATTTGAAAAGTCCCTTTCAGGAAATCCATTCAATATTTTGATCAAAACTATTTGTCCTTTCCTTTCTACTTACTGCTTGGGGGAGAATGTCCAATTGTTAGATTGAATAGAGGTTTGTCTAACTAAATTAGAGGACTTATTGTTGGGTATGAGCATCAGAGAGTGCAGATAAATTTTAATTGGTTGCCAATAAAATATTTTATTTTGTAGATTGATATGTCCATTATTTTGCCAGATTCTCTGTCTCTCTCTCTCTCTTTTAGTTTGTTGTTAAGAATTCCATTTAGTTTTACCTTACTATGCTTGGTTATAATGCATATAATGCAATATGTTACCTTCTTCTGGGAATTTTATAAAGGCCGTGAAAACAGCAGCTATTTTGTATGATTTATTTCTAGCATCCATTTTCCAGAAATGCCTCGATTGCTTCCTAAATCCACTTAAACTGGAACATTTACCAAATTATAGGACAAGTCTTAATTCTGGAAGATCATGCATATTTTTGACTTGGGCAAGAGATTCAACTGGATGATCTTTAAGGTTCCTTTAATTTTTCTGCATTGACTGTGCTATACATGGATAGGTCTGAGCACCCTTCCAATTTATTTATTTATTTATTAGTTCGATTTATATGCCGCCCTTCTCCGGAGACTCAGGGCGGCTTACAATGCATTAAGCAATAGCCTTCATACTTTTGCATATACCTGCTTAGTAGGGCTTTCGGACCCCCCTGAACAGTGTTCTATTTTATACAAAGTCATCTTATTGCCCCCACAAACCGGGTCCTCATTTTACCTGCCTCTAAAGGATGGAAGGCTGAATCAACCTTGAGCGTGGTGAGAATTGAACTCGCAGTAATTGCAGGCAGCTGGCAGCTAAGTGCTACTTTAACAGCAGTCTGCTGTCTGTTGGTTTCTCAACAGAATTAGGTCTAGCAAAATAGGCAGATGTATAATCTCATCCTAATTTCATATACAAACTGTATCTTTCTAATGATGTTATTGTATCACTGGTACATTTCTTTGCTAGACATGGTTTTTAAATTTTTCTTCACTAATTGCTATTTTAAAGGTAGAGCTATCAAAATGTGGTAAGGAATAAAGGGCTTTGTCTTCAGGTTTATACGGTGGGGGGAAGAAATCAAAGAAATTGGATTCGTTATAATATCTCTTTCTATTCGATGTTATACGGAGAAAAATATACTTAAAGAAAAAAACATGAAGGTCAGTGATTGTGAACTGTATTTGTTAAGAGTTAATTTATATTTCCCTGCAGATTAAAAACCTTCACATTGTATCTGAATTCAACTTGTTGGTATCTGTGGAATCAGGGGACAAACAAAGGCAAAATGGTGACTCTGACTGTAATCAAGGCCCCACCTTTTCTTTTGTATGTGTTTAACATATAAAAGGGACAGGGCTATTGCAGTTACTACCCTGTTTTCCCAAAAATAAGACCCAACTGGAAAATAAGGCCTAGCATGGTTTTTCAGGATGCTTGTAATATAAACCCTACCCCAAAAATAAGCTCCAGTTAAGATCATCAGAATACAGAGACATTTAGTACTGTATTTACCCCAAAATAAGACCTAACTGGAAAATAAGCCATAATTTGTCTTTTGGAGCAAAAATTAATATAAGACCCAGTCTTATTTTGGGGGAAACACGGTATCTTGGTTTGTTTGATGGCACTGTTTCTATCTGTGAACAAAAGAAATTAAGTGTTCTTTTCCTAATGGATTCCTTCCTATTCAAAGTCCATTTTATAGCTTTCCAGATGGCATGTTCAGTAACTATGGTATCTGGGTATACTAAGAGTGGTCAACCTTACACGTTTGGAGGACATTGGTTTGGATAAGGTTGAAATACAAATAATGTGGTGTAGAAGGGGCCTGGGGGCCTGGAAATTATCTAACCAGAGTTATGAACATAGGCAGATGTTCACATAATTCAGCAATGTAGTTTGTGTAAGACTGTCACCTTGATCATTCTGCTTGTCACTAGTAAAAGGCTGGGACGACAGATGCATGTACCACAGGAGAAATATTTGTGAGATGAACCTGTTAGCATAGCATCAAGTAACTATGGCACATTGTAGATGAGGCAACATTCTCAATAATTTTACTGAGGAAGTAAGTCCATATCCTATTAACAAGTTGAAAAGGATCTTGGAGGTCTTTTAATCCAACTCTCTGCTCAAGCAGGAGACTCTATACCCGTGATGGCGAACCTATGGCACACGTGCCACAAGTGGCACATGGAGCCTTATCGGTGGGCACGTGAGCTAAGCTCAGGCGTGCATGTGTGTGCCGGCCAGCTGATTTTTGGGCCTTCTAGGCCCACCGGAACTCAGCAAACAGGCCATTTCCGGCCTCTGGAGGGTGTCCGGGGGGCGGGGAAGGCTGTTTTTGCCCTCCCAAGGCTCCTAGAAAGCCTCTGGAGCCTGGGGAGGGTTAAAAACAGTCCCACCATTCCATCACGTGGCAAAAGCAGGGGTCGCGTGGGGGGGTTGCGCGTGCATGCACGGCAGGGCAGGGCGCATAGAACTATGGGTGTGGGCACGTGTGCGCGCAATCCCCTGCACTCCCCCCATTTTTAGCACACGATGGCAAAAAGGTTAGCCATCACTGCTCTATACCATTTCGGACAAATGGCTGCTCAGTAATTCTAGTATAGAAAAGGGTTTTTTTTTTCTCTCTCTCTGTGAAAGACACCTCTCTTTTCCTAGTTTATTTTCAGTCTTGATAACATCCTTCTAATTTTTCTTGGTCTTGGAGGATGCTATTGTTAGTGGCATTGTCTTCTGTCACAGCCTCCTCATTGCCTATTCTGGATAAAATAAAAATATTCAGTTTCCTCACAATACCTTCCCCTTGAAAGGATAATGACACAATGAAAACAGAACAATTCCATACATTCCTGGGTAACTCCATAATTGAACATCTGGAAGAATCCTATAAATTACTCATGATAATTTTGATAAAAGTAATTTTTCCTTTGTTAAAAAAAACTTCAGAAGCAAATTAGCTTTTATTAGATTATATCAGAACTACTGTGTTTGTGTTTGTGTATGTTTGTGTATCTGTTTTCATTCATTCATTCATTCATTCATTCATTCATTCATTCATTCATTCATTCGAGTCGGTGTTCCTGCAGTTTTCTTGGCAAGGATTTTCAGAAGTGTTTTGCCATTGCTTTCTTCCTAGGGCTGAAAGAGAGTGACTGGTTCAAGATCACCCAAATAGTTTTGTGCTTAATGCTGGATTAAAAACTGATGATCTCCCAATTTTTAATAGATACCAGGTTTCTTAAAATACATAATACCAAGTGGTTCAATGGTTAAAAAAAATAGGTTTTATATCCTTACTCCTAATAAACTACATTAATCTTTTCATATTTAGTATAGCAAGCATATATATATATATATACTATTAAACTGCAGCGTCTGATATACAATCTCACTACGTTTCAATATAATGCCAATAATTAGTAAACCCTTGGTTCCTGAGTGACTCAAAAACAAGCTTTCACCTTAAATTAAAATCTTGCAATTTACTAAAATTTTGTATGGACTGCTGTAAAGTCATCAAATAAATTGTTGTGTGAAACAAAATACAAAGTGGAGCTTAAGCATTATATGAGATAGAAGCTTCTTCCATAATTTGAGAAAAAATATGAAGAGGTGTGATGTTCTAATCATCAGTGATATTTCACAGAGATGTCCATTAATGTGGATGAGTTATATTCCTTATTTCTGAGTATGCTGGGTTGAAGATTAGAATTCTAATTGTTCCTATGTGTTTAATTTGTGGTTTCCACACAACTCTACCCTTTTTTCTTTCTAAAACATAGCCTGAAACTACAAATCTTGCACTACTGAATATGATCCTTTTCATCTTTTCCCCCCACATGAATTCTACTTTGTAAATCTATTGTTGTCCCTGTGTTAAAGTCCTTTGATTCTTCCAATTTGTTAGCAGTTCTTACGTTAGCAAAGGAAGGCTTTCCATCATTAGTTCAGATCAAAACTCATTTTTGGACCCCAATCACTTTTTATGATTTCCAAAAAGATAGTTTCTTAAAACATAAAGTATAGCTTATGACATTTCAGTTAAAAAGCAAAGAAGAATACCATTTTGGCATCAGTACAAACACAAAGTCTTATCAGTTGTACCATAATATTCTAATTTCTAATTCACAATACAGATATTATGTTTTGTTTTCCAGTTGCTTTTTAATATATCTCTTGCTAGGGATGAAATAAGAAAGCTTGTCAAAGCAATTCTCCTGTTCAGCTTATATCAAGCGTGATTGAGGTGAACTTAAACCTTTTCTCATTTCTCTTCACTCCACTGAAACAGCAGTCAACCTCCTGTGTGTTTATGGAAGTGCTTTTCAAAAGGCAACTGGACTTTCTTGTTCCACTCCCCGCTTTTTTTTCTCTTTTCTCAGCCAGAACTGAAGAAGCATTCTTGAATGAAAAGCAAAATGTCTTCAATGGGAAAAAACAAGAAAGTCCAAGTTCCTTTTGAAAAGCATATTTGGGTCAACCTCCTGTAATAGTCTTGCTTCTTCCTCCTGTGTTATATTAGATACTCCATCAATTGCACTGATATGTGCACAATCTAGTTGTGGATCCAAATAAGGTAATATTGGTATATGGATTAATTTTAAGCAACTCATTTAACATGTCATAAACTTAATGCCACTGCCAGAATATCAGCTGAAATCTAGCCATGACCTCTCAAAAAGAAAATTGATACCACATGCAACTATCTGGCTCTAATTACCCACTGTTTATAGTGGAGAAAAATAAAAAAAATAGCTAAAATGATTATAAGACTGAAAAAGCTAGCTACACCTTTTTTTTTCTAGACAGAAATCTTTCTGAAAAAATTCAACATCAATATTAGCTACATGGTGAAATATCCCATCACCCTGGCATTCAAAAGAGAGTGTGTGGATAAAATTGGCTTAAATGATCCCAACTCCATGATGTGTTTCACTTAAAGCACTATGAAAGCTCTTTACAAAAGCCTTTTTGAAATGAATTCATTTTCCTGCTTCTGCATGCAGACAGAAGCAAACTCAACAAAAGAATGTTTCTTCCTCAGTCAAATACCTGGATTATGACATAGGAACTGTTGCCTAGAGATCACATTTAATATATTTCATTTCACTTATACAATGATACCTGGTAACTCTCGTATCAAAGAGTCCATTTAAATGCCTCTCATGAATAATTTTTAGATTTTATTTTTTCCTTATTGTGTTTCACCAGATCATGTGACTGCATATTTTACCTCTTGGAATATTAGAAATGTTTGTGGGGTGGGAGAGAGGGAAGTTTGATTGGGAAAAAAATCTGCACTGGGAAATTAATTTCTTAGTGATTATCTCTTGCAATAAACTAGGTAAGGGTTTTTTCCCCAAAACTTACACCCATTTAAACAAAGCACAATTAATTTTTATTCATTAAATTTACCCCATAGCCATAAAACAATTCAATACAAACAATACAAACAAGTTAAAGTAGAAAAAAATAAATAGAGCCTGGCCATGTTTTGTATGTCAGAATAGCAGATGTCAGTATGTCATTATAGTAGTAGGTCAGTATTGCATAACAGATTCTAACACTTCCTGAGGAAAATTATATTTCCAAAAACTATGAACTTCGATGAAGTCTGGAACTTGTTTAGAAATAACTTTAAATTTTCACACATTATCTAAGGACTGAACAGGGATTCCATGATACATTGACAGCAATGTGACAAAGAAATGGGGCTCATATGACATAGAGCAAGCCTCCATTCAATCTCAAAATTTATACCACTTTACTTCATATCTTGTCAGTCAACAAGAGTGATGATTTACCATCTTATCAGGTTCTTAGGAGCTGAGGACTTGGCAGCATGAACAACAGCCAATAACTTAGTAGCCACCATCAACACACCAATCAAAAAATACAAAGCCAGACATAACCAGGCACTACATTAATACTATGCATAGAAGAGCCCAAGGCACACATTATTGGAAAGAGAAGTTTCCTGAGGATGGGCTCCATCATGAGTCCAAAAAATTGGAAGACTAAACCTCTGGTCCCGGTGACCGACCCAGATTGGATCCTTCAGCTTTACTTTGTTTTCATTCCCACAAGATCTGATCTAAGATTTCAAAAATCAGATAATGCAGCCCACATAAAATTAGTTATCATTAGCTCTCCACAATGATGAAGACAAGAATCTTCCTGATACAAATTTAAGTCCTGTTCAAAAGCTATTGAAGAAGGTTGTCAGTTTGATTTGAGAAAGAGAGACTTAAAAGAGGCTATGATTTCATTGTAGTACTTCTATGAAACATAGAGTTACGAAGTTTTCCTGATACAAATTTTGACTCTTGTATTATTATTTTGGCAATTACAACACATTTATCAAGTCTAACATACATTATTCTTATCACCTCAGCATAATTCTTAGCTGTAGGACATGCAGTGTATTATGCTGACTTCACAATGTTAAAAGCAGCTTTGGTAACCCTGACTTGTACTAATGGCTGTCAGGGAATTACAAAACTCAGAGACATTTGTCATAGAAACACTTCATTATAGACTGTCATATCTGAGTTTAAGGAATTTTGAATCCTTAGCATTTCAGCTTACCCATCTCCAGACGACTGTTTTATCCAGTCTGTAATGACTTAGAAAAAATTCATAGAACAGAAGAGTTTGTGGAATCATGCTGAACATTCTAAATCGTCTGTCAGTATATTTTTTTAATAGGTTAGATATAATGTTGTGTTTTCTGTTGCATTGTTTCACATTGTTCTGTAGACATTGCATGTCTACAAAAGTCGACCATTTTTTTAGAAATATGAATAACCTAATTAATTCAAGTTATGTAAATAAATAATTTCTTTTCAAAACTCACATAGCACTGCCTTTTCTTTGCCATTTCCCCTCCCCCTCATTTTTATTGTCTTTAGCTTTTCAAATCAAATGTATTCCTTATGGGAGATATAAAGATCCCTTACTTTGAAATCAACCTATCAATTATATCTTTATTAGACATGTCAGAGTTTATTTTATAACTAACAAATGAGATTGGTGGCTTGGAAACTGTTAGTGATGAATGAGGTATAAAATTGATCTTTTTGTGATTGTATGATAAAATGGGCACAGAATATCCAGGAACCAATAATGATGGAAACTTAGGAAAAAAATTGGATTAGAAATGTGAAATTTACACAAGCACAAAACTTGAGAGAAAATTTTTATAAAATGCTTTATAGATGGCATCTAGATCAGGGGTGGGTTCTAATTTTTTTTACTACCGATTCTGTGGGCGTGGCTTATTTTGTGCGTGTGGCTTGGAGGCCATGTGACTGGGTGGGTGTGGCTAGCTGGTCATGTGTATAGGGACTACTCAGAGGGCTGAAAAAAGTCATTTCTGACAGGTCCTCGCACTTTTGACTGGTCCTCACACTTATGACCATCCTCACATTTATGCCCGTGCAGCATTCTTAACATCCATGTCACTCATTTCACAACTGCTTCTCTTCACCATGGTGACAAGATAGGGCAAAAAACGTAAAATGTGAGGACAGTCGTAAGTTCGAGGACTGGTCAAAAGTGCGAGGACCAGTCAAAAATAACTTTTTCAGCCCTCTGAGTAGTCCATATGCATAAAAGGATACACCAATAGAGAGGGATGAAGGAAGGGAAGGGAAATTAGAGTAGGAGTGAGGGTAAGAGAGGGAAGAAGAGAGGAGGAAAAGGAGAAAGGAAGAGGAAGTAGGGAGGAGAAGAAGAGGGGTGGGGAAAAGAAAGTAAGAAGGAAAGAAAAGAAAGAGGTGGTAGGTTTGAAGAGAAATAATGCAGTACAATAAAAAAGATGAAAGGGAAGAAAGGCAACCCCAAACAAATATAAAGATATTAAGATAAAGAATGAATTGTTAAACTTTAAAGAATAAAAGAGGACAAATATGAATAAATAGCAATAATTAGAAACACACATACAAACATACAATGTATTTTCTTTGAACAGAGTATTTGGCCGGTTCACAAATTTAAACAGTATTTAGTCATTTCAATTAAATTTACAATTTCTATATTTCCTTTTTGCCATATTTATTCCTCATCTATTTTTAAAAAAAACCAATATTACCCTTCATCCTCATCTCTAATCTTAATCAAATTCAATTTTTCCCTTCTATTCTATATTATACCCCTTCCCATTGTCATCTATTTTTATATCTATTCTCACATTGGTTAATTATGTAATATTACAGTTGTTTAATACAAATTCAACATTTTAATATAAATCAATTAGTTATATAACTATCTTTTTTGTATATTAATCAATATGAACATGATTATTCCAATTATTTCCATGCAATCCAATTTCTTACAAATCAATTAATTATATTTACCAATAATAATAAACCAAATAATTTCCCCCATATATTCCTCTAAACCAGAACTTAACCATTTCTGCTTTCAACACAATATACAATTAATAGTATCTCAATTATTACAATTCCCTAGTTAAATAGAGCTTTTTTTCTTTTGTGTTTTAAAATCTTGAACTCTCCTCTTTTGCCCTAAATTTCCCATTGTTTGCACCTACCTTTTTTAGTGAGCAAAAAGAAAAAGAAATCTCTCCCTGCCTCATTTTGTCATGTTGCAGCAGAGCCTGCTTTACTTTCAGTTTTATTTTTTCCTTAGCATAACTACTCATTTGTTTTCTTTTAACACTGATCAGGTGTTGGGTGGCCCTTTGAAGCCCTGCGGCAAGAGTTTAAACAGTTTTTTTCCTTCTAGCCATCGGCTGGGACTCAGGAGGCAGCAATAGATTGGGAGTGGGGCCAAATAAAGAGTAAGAATAATGCAGGGTGGTGGTGGAGGGGCAGGGTAGGGGTAGAACTGGTTCGGTGATGTCATATCGCCACCACTACCAGCTCGTGGGAACCGGTGTGAACTGGGAGCAACCCACCACTGATCTAGATCCAAAAAAACTAGCATGTATGTATCCGAACCAACAACCTAAGTTTTGGAGATGTGATTGTGATGATGCAACTTATTATCATATATGGTGGACGTGTAAAAAAGTTAAAGCTTTCTGGATAAAAATATGGTGGATTATTCAGAAGATTTTTAAGAAAAAGATAAGTTTCACCCCACAGTTATTTTTGCTGGGTGTTATCTCAGACTGTACTGTTATTGAAACTAACTTGATGTTAAATTTAATAACGGCAGCAAGACTGTTAGTGGCACAATATTGGAAGAAAGAAGATTTACCTACTATAGAAGAATGGACATTAAAAGTATCGAACTTAGCAGAAATGGCGAAAATCTCAGCATATTTGAAAGACCAATCACAAGAAAGATATATTGTGGACTGGAGAAGATGGATTGATTATATTCAAATCAAATATGGGACTAAAAAGTTTCAAATAGTATATGAATGAATATTTGGATTTAAGAAGATATATTATTACTTAGCTACATAAATAGGGAGTTAAAGTGAAAAAGGGATGAAAAGAGTTTATAGATAGTTAGCATATGTTAGATTAAAATTGCTAAATGAAATATCCTGTATTTCGCTCTGGGAAGTTGGGGGGAGGGAAGGGGGAGGGGAGGGAGGGGTAATGGGGAGGGAGGTGGGGCTCAAAACTTGGTTAAAATGTTTGTAAAAACTTTTCAATAAAAAAATGATCTTTTTGCCATTCAAGTGATTTCAACAAATTTATGGCTGGTAGGCAGAGTAAAGCTCCTAAATGAATATCAGAGCTATTTTACACTAAGAGTTACATGCATTTACATTAAATGCAACAGAATGACTATACAGATTTCCATGTTTGATAAAATCCCTATTCCTGTAACTGAGATGGTACAATAGCTTCTCTCAGAAGTTCAATGTTGTGTGAATAGATTGATTTGGGCAACAGTTCTTACTTTTTTGTGACTGTTGTTGTTTTATGTACAATGAATGATATATTCAGGATATATTTTGTTAGTTGGAGTACTGGAGTAGAAATTCCACATATCTCAAGCCCATTACCTTGGATTCTTCCTTTCATTTTCTAAAATTTTGAATCTACTATAGATTATAGGATGGAGATTGTTGGGAAAAATATAGGATTTGGAGCCTAGCATTCTAGATGGAGATAAAATTAAGATAAATTGTTTTATATGAATAGAGAAACACTTTAGTTCTAAGGCATTCTTTCCTGGCTATATCAAGAATCCAGCAATCCATTTGCCCCCAGATCTTTCCACAATGATAAAAATGAGCAGAAAATTTGGCCTTGGCCATTCCATGGATGATCAGAAACGTTGTAGATGTTTTTTAGGTTATGTCATTTGGATACTTGGGTATACCAAGCAGGTTGGTAATAATAATTTAAAAAATGATATTATGTAACGTGGTAATTAAAATATGCATCAACTAAGCTATTAATAGTTTACATTTTCTGCATTTTTTAAAAACAACAAAAGAAATTTAGTCAAAAGAAAATATGTTTCTTTTGAAAAAATGTTGTTGACTCTTATTCTAATGTTCCTTATGGTTTCTTTCAAAGAGAGAGATACTGCTTTTCTTTTGTGGAAATATACAGTTGAAAATAATTACTGAATATAAAAACAGGTATATGCATGTGTGCTTTTATTTGTGTAGCTACTTATTTCTGAGTTGGACATTATTATGTATAATGCTGGATTAAACCTGTTTGTAGTTAGATCTCCTTTAAAGCTAACAATAAAAAAAATAAAGAAACACTAAGATCTCTCCCACCGAACTGATCGAGCAAGCCTCTAATATATAAAATGAGAGCAAACCCTACTCCCAACTGGCACTGATGATGTTACCTACTTTGGTAATGAAATACCTTCAAGAAAACAACCAAGCTCAGTGATGCCACAAATGTCCTGTTTTACCCTTAGCTTACATTAGTGTTATTGTTATTTACTACTTCTTACTCTTTTTCTGCACTTTGCATAATCTTAGTTATCCCGAAATATGGCAGGAATATGTATGTGTGTATGCTTTACAGTTATTACAATAACGTATCCTCTATTTCTTATTACATTATGATTCCAGTTAATCCTCTATTTGTGACTTCTATATTGTTTCATTTTATTCATTATTTTTATAATTCTGGGGCAAAAGTGATGAATGGTTTCTTATAAGAATTGCATCCTTCTCTTCAAAAACACTGGAGGATAAATTTTGGAGGATTCCAGATTGAACCGTAAATGATTTAAAAGGACAAGTGTAAACTCAAGCAAAATCAGTCATGCACCTGGAATCCACAACTGCATTGAATGGAACAAAGTACTAACAAGATAAGTGAAAGTGTTAACCTTAAGAATGCAGGCTAGCCTCAGGGAGTATGTTAGCTGACTGAGATCTGTTAGCAGCCAACTCTGAAAAACAAGAGAACAATAAAAAAAATTAAAGGTCAATTTAAAGATCCATTATTTTAGTAAAGACCTTATTGTTTAGAAAAGAGTGGTTCCATTTATTCAACCCTTATAAAATAATATTTAAAATGGATCAACTTAATCATAATTGCATTACTTTTATTAATGGTATTTAACTGGAATCATAATTTAACCACTCAGATAGATGGGTTGATTTTCATATACCAATAAAGAAGACTTGTAACTCTATCTGTCTCCAGACAATGCTTCCAATATAATTTTTGTCAATAAAACAGTTTATGCTGTGGTGTTATGACATCTTGGTTTCCACTTTAAACAGACCCTAAGGGGGGATTTTTTTCCCAACAAGCTCAATGCTGGTCTACCAGTTAAACTCAATGGCATATTCCTTATTTAATTAAAGTTCAGAATTCCAAAACAGCTTAGAAATATGGCTGGGAATTCTGGCACCCGATATCCAATATATCCTTAAACAATTAAAATAAGCATGGCATTTATACTGGATCTAGTGGGGTAGGAAGACCCCACAAATATTTTTTATCTTCCTTTAAAAATTTGTATCTCATAAACAGAACCAGGTCCAAAAATATTTGGGCATAGAGGGCACGAAATTCCTAATTAAGACAAGGCTATCAGCTTCAAAGCAGATTTGGTTTCAAACAAATTGTAACATAAATATTTTATATACAAATTACGCAGAATAACACTCATTGGCAATGGACATGTTTGCTTATTTCTGATCTAGAATGAATGCAGACAAATTCATTCAGGGCAATTCCATGCTACAGCCTATGTCGCTTGACCTCCCATGTTGTTCCCTGTTGCACCTGAAAATAGCTTCCAAAATTCAGATTCCATTCAGTGAGCAATAGAACTGGCTGCTTCTCAATCTGGATTATAGCTACTACAAGACTTCATTGGTCACTCTCTTGCTTCTTTCCCTTTCCATCTATAGAGGGACAACAAACAAACCTTGCTGGCTGAGTCCTGTGTGAATTGGCTTGTCAGTATCTGCTACTTCCTGTCCAATATTGTTCCATTCTCTGTAAGATGCTTACAATAAAAAAAGGCCACAGGGAAGATGTTATTCTTTCGTTCCTAATTTCCTCTGTAGGACCATGGAAACTTTCTAGTGAGGAGCAACTTCTCTTGTTTTGTTTCATAGAATCAAAGCAACAATGTTCCTATACTATTTTTAAAAATAAAGTTCTGTTGGCAAAGAGAGAGGAAAGTTTCAACCACTCTGGGCAGAAAATGGAAGTATCCTTGTTGGAAGTTATGAGAGTTGAATGGAGCATGAATTGTAAGGGTGGGTAGTTCATTGGCATAGTGGGTCATTGTTGGATAAACAGCCAATAGCAGCCAAATATGAGATATCTGCACAGGGCACCACCCAGTTGCTGAAGAGTAGGGAATACCAAGCATTGCAGCCAATAGGAGATAAAGTTCCTACAGCAGGGCTGTCAAACTCCCAGCCCGTGGGCTGGATGCATAATGCGCTGGCCACACCCATGCACAGTTTAGCAAAGGGGGGGAAAGTCCTGATACGTCATGTGATGCCGCTGTGACATATGAGTTTGACACCCCCGTCCTACAGGAATGGAACAAAATTCATTATAATTGTGGTGACATTTTTGTTGGTGTCTGCTTGATAGGATTCCCTCACCTGGTTCTTTTTTTAATAATGGAAAATTGGCATAAAGGGAAGATGCTATTATTTAGCAATAATATTTGCATCTGATACTCATATGGGCACTAGAAAGAAGAGAAAATAATGGATAGTGATTATGATTTTGTGCCTGATTTGAAAATATAACATATGTCCAGAGGAAAAAAAAATATGAAGATAATTTGAGGGATGATAGCATCCTGGTAGGCCAGAGGGAGTGACACAGGATACCTTCTGGTTTTCTGATAAGATGGTGTTTCATGACTAGCCATAACTATTTCCCCCATGACAGCCATTTTATTGATGTCCAACCATTCAATGTAGGCATGTTGTAAAATTTCCTGAAGGTGCTCTCAAAATTCCTAATATTCTGACAGTCTTTCAAAATTGCTTTCCCTGGGATACAGCACTGTAAGAAACTGTTTAACTTTTAAAAATATATTCTATAATAAAAGTCAATAAACATTTATCTTTGGATAGGTGGGGATTCAAAATCTCTAAGCTCTCAATATGGCTATATGACTTACCTCAGAAAATAATATTTCATCACAACATTTATATTTTTACCCAGAGATGTGTGTCTAGGTTTATAGCCATGATTTGAAAAGTGCTTAGAAAAATAAAAATCAGGGTGATGGTTGATTTTTTTTTTTTTTTGTTAACATTAATAATTTCAGCAAGCTGGAGGAATCAAAATTTGTTTTCTTTTCTCCTCTGGGGAAAGGGAACAGACTAGCTTTGCCAATAAATACTAAACCTGACTCTTTAAGCTTTAAATGTTCTTGCATAAGAACAAGACATTGAAGACCAGAGACATTTCCTGGGAATCACCAGGCCCTGTGTTTGTAAAATGCTGTAAATTATCAGTTACATTGGGGATTTAGCTGTCATGCTAAATGGAGGTGGATAAGGAAACGGCACAGAGTCTACAAGAGAAATAACAGTATGGGATGGTGACTTTCAGCTGAGGACAGGTTGTTGTGCTCTATCAGAACTAGAATATTAATAGGACTACCACAGAGTTTCATGGCAAGTTTCTTGTGCTTTCCTAAAAGCCTTTCTTTTTAACCTTCAATTTAAAATGGAGAAATAACCAAATGCTGGATTTTCATACAGGAAGGCCATGTGTTTAAAACTCTATCCCCTTTGTCCCCTCTCAGTAACCATCTTTCCTTACTTATAATGATTCCTACTGTTATTTGATCTATTTCTTTTTCCATCCAAGTTATAAAAGTGGAACAGACTTCCCCAGTCTGTCTCTTCCAGTCATTTTGGTTCTCAGTGGAAAGGGATTTATGGCAGCTATAGACTCTATCATTTGGTGGATATCAATTTGGAGAAGATTGATTTAAGATAAGAGAATATCTCCTGAAGGCCTATTTTCTCTTTTTATTTATTTATTTATTTATTATTAAATTTCTATACCGCCCTTCTCCCGAAGGACTCAGGGCGGTGAACAGCCAGAAGATAAAACACAGAAATACAAAATTTAAAATAAATTAAAACGAATTAAATAATTTAGGCTGAATTTTAAAATACCCCATAATTAAACATTAAAATTTATGTTTAAAATTTAAATTTAAAAAAGGAGAAGATTTAGGCCAGGCCAGCTTGATGACTTTGCTAAAATCTCAAGCTCAACTATTTTTTTTTAGCCTGAAGTAAAAAATCATAATAGGATTCTTGGATATACCATTATACTTGACTCTGCAAATCTTGTCTGAGACTACTATAACCTTATGTAGATAACATCAGTTATGAATGATGCTGTTTCTTGTATTAACTAGTTTCATTTTTGTATATGTTGTAATTCTTCCTGATTTTATGTTGCCTATGTACTTCTAAACTTCTAAAACACCAATCGTGATTTGAATTTCAATAAAGTGTAACAATTATTTAGTGTTTTGATTATATATTTCTGTCAGAAACAGAAGGATGCATTTGTGGATTTTTCTAAAGGTAAAGGTAAAGGTTCCCCTTGCACATATGTGCTAGTCGTTTCTGACTCTAGGGGGTGGTGCTCATCTCCGTTTCAAAGCTGAAGAGCCAGTGCTGTCCAAAGACATCTCTGTGGTCATGTGGCCGGCATGACTAAATGCTGAAGGTGCATGGAACGCTGTTACCTTCCCACCAAAGGTGGTCCCTATTTTTCTACTTGCATTTTTTTATGTGCTTTTGAACTGCTAGCTTGGCATAAGCTGGGACAAGTAACGGGAGCTCACCCTATTACGCAGCACTAGGGATTCGAACCGCTAAACTGCTGACTTTTTGATCAACGAGCTCAGCGTCTTAGCCACTGAGCCACCACACCCACAGGATTTTTCTAAGGAATGCTTTAAATTTATTGGTGTGCCTGGGAAAAGGGATTCAGATACCAAAATCTCCTGGACTGTTTGTTTTCATAATAATGTAGAAACTGTAGAGAGTTTGGAAGATGACCTTGATGGAAATATGCAAGACCTGAGCAAAAGGGGATAGAACTTTTTTTTTAATCCAGAGAAACAAGATTACATTTGGAAGTTACTCAGGCAGATGCCACTGTGATTCACTGGAGTATAAAATGAGGAAGAGGTACAGGACAGTCAGACTTGAAAGATTATATTCTTAAAGCCACTGTCAATAAAAGCAGTTTTGCCCTTCCTATACAGTTGATTTCCTGGTCTGGTCTACTTAGTGAGACTGACATCGATATACAATGGTGAATGCCAAATTAGTTATTTCCTTATTTAATTCTCTTTGGTAACTTAATTGTATTTTTTAATGATATGTTCTTATACCTCATAGGATGTATCTTACTGTGTTTTCCCCAAAATAAGACGGGTCTTATTTTCTTTTGACCCCTGAAATATGGTCTTGGCCTTATTATCAGGGGGATTTATCCCTAAACCTAGGCCCAGAACGCCAACCAACTGCTTCGCTGGTGCTGCTCAGGCCACTGCCTCCAGCAATCGTGGCAGCTTTTTTGTTCCTTTTTGGAGGCTGCGAGCCACTGGGCGGCTGTGTGGAGACATGTGAGGGGGTCCCTCTTCTTTTCTTGTGAAGCTGCACTACGCGGACCAGCCATCGGGATGGACTTTCCACCCAGGGATTTCTGCTCAGGAGTGTGCCAACTTTCTTCCCCCATTGAAGCGTTCCTCCTTCCCCTTCCATCGGGCTGATGGGAACTGGTTGAGGATCCAGATGATCCTGAAATAAAGATGCCGGGTCCTTGAAATCAAGCCTGCGCATGGCAGAGACAGCCAAAGTTAAGACGGGGGGGGAGCAGTCTGACCTCCCCCTCACACATCTCCATGCAGCCCCCCAGCAGCTTGCAGCCTGTGTGGGGATGAAGGGCCCACTTGGCAGACATGGCGGTCCAGGATGGAGGTCCATTTCCTGGAAAGGCAATGCGAGAGAGAGATGGGCGATCAGAGTAGCAGGTCCAAGGGCCACGGTGAAAGCCTGCTGCAGTGGCAGGGGCTCACACAATCCAAGAAAACACTTCTGGTGAGGGGCTTTGTGTTGTGGCCCATCAGCGGCCTGTACAGTTAGTAGCTGATTCTGACAGTGAGGTGGCTGGTGTGGTACTGCGCCAGCAGCCTGTGCAGCTGGCGCTCAAGTCAGACAATGAGGAGGCTGGAGAAGATGTGGTGTCAGAGGCAGGGATTCGGCCAGGGCCTTCAGAACCTCCAGAAGCTCCCATAAGTGAAGAGGAAGAAGAGGAGGAACCTCTTCTCAATGCACAAGCGCACAGACCTGTTAAAAGGCAGGAGTGGCTCCTCAGGATGAGGTCTCCTCAAGAGTAAGGCTTGGGGCTAATTGGCCACTCCCCTAGCCTAATTAAGGAAGAACATCGGAAATGGGCCTCCTCTCTCTCTTCTTCTCCCGAGTGGCAGCGGTGCATCCAGCTCACCAAAAAGGCCATTCTGCATGGATGGCAGGTGTATGTGGGGTGCATGGGGCATGTTCCCACTCCCTTCCCCCCACTCCGGCCTTTCCTCCTTACATTGTGTTGTTTTCACGGCAGCTGCACATGTGTCTAAGTATTGGAGGGGGCTTATTTTCAGGGGGGCTTATTTTAGCGCATGCGATCAAAAGCCCAATTGGGCTTATTATCCGGACAGGTCCTAGTTTTGGGGAAACATGGTATATAGGTTGCAGCCTCAAACTTAAATAATGAAGAGTAAATTACACTGAACCAAAATGGATTTCTTTTTGAGTAGCCATGCACAGGATTATATTGTGAAGAGTTCTAGAATACTGCTCAAATGTATCTAAAGAATGAATGTGTTTCTGATGGATAATAATTTTCACAATGGAAATGCATCTGACATGCATTATAAGTGAACAGTAGCCATTATATTTCTAAAAAGTACAATGTTACACAAAAACCATCAGTTTAAGGAAATCAAGATAATTCCACATTGTTAAGGAATTCGCAGAGCAACTCTTGAGTAGCAAGGGTGTGCACATGAAAGCAATTGAGAGTAGTTACGAAATAACATAGCCAACACAGAGATATACTGAGTTGTGTTTACTTTCAGGAAATAGTAAGGCACAGTCCAAGTCATATACAGATAAAACAGTAGATAGTAAAACAATAGTCCAGGGATAATCCAATAACAAAGTCTTCTTACCAGTCGTCGTAGTCATACACATTAACAGTTGCAAACAGTAGCAAACACAGCAAAGAGCAGTAAAGAGCAGTAAAGAGCACACAGCAAACAGCAAAGAGCAGCAAAGAGAAACAAACCATGTTTTCTAGCTCCCTCTTAAGGACATTGGCTACAGAGCTAACCAATCAGGACACAGTATGATGCAATACAGCAGTCTTAAAGCTATATTGATGATTTATATATTGCCAACCCAACAAATTAGGTAAAATCATTTCCTAACACACATTAGTCTTTTATTATGTCATTGTTCTGATACATGCTCATAATTTTACAGGGGATCTGTAGTTCTCTATCTGCAGTGATTGTTGCATTTTTATTTCTTAAAAAAATAACTGCTTAGGAACAAGTCTACTAAAGAAGGCAAGAGATTTATAAAACATTTTATTGATGAATTGTTAGTTATCCTTGCAGAGCCTAAGCAAGGACATTAGGAGATATTTATGAGGATAAATTTACTTTATATAGGGAGGGAGGGAGGGAGGGAGGGAAAGAAGGAATTTTTTAAAAAATATATATTATTCCTCCAGGAAGTGTTATTTATTCTATGTGGTGCAGTTTGTCACAAATGCTTAATTGTCACAAAAATTATAGCCAAGTCCAAGCTCCCATTTTCCTGCTGTGCCTGGATAAACTGACTCATCCAGAAACAGCAGGAAGAAAAACCTGGAGCATATCTGACAAGATCATGCTTTGTATACATAGGCAAAGCCACAGCTCTGACAGTACCTCATTCTGAGATTTCTGAATAGAAATAATCTTGGCTAAACTGATGGAAAATAAATGGGAGTTTATATCTTAGTTTTCCTTGTACTGAAAATTATTTGAATAGTTGTGAAAATGTAAATATTAAAAAATTGGAGAAAATTTCATTCATAAATCACAACTATGTATATCAAGTTTTATTAAAAAGGAATATTTTTAGGATTCTAATAAGTCCCATTTAAGAGGATTTTTTTAATGCTTCGATGTATACAGTTATGGTTTATGAATGAAATTTTCTCCCAAATTTTCTATTTGCATATGTCTTTTTTATCCAGTATGACATTGAGCACAAAATTCTATTGTATCAATGCAGTTCGATCTATAAGTGAGATAGTGAATTACACTGAAATGGATAGCTGATGCTACTTAAGTAATGAAGTCTTTAAAAAATTTGTAATTACCTAAATGTGTACCATGCGAACAATATTATTGAGAAGGCAAGAGATTAACTAACAAAAAAATAATAATAATCTCTAAGTATACATCCTTTCACCATCACTGTCAAGAAGGATGTCAAACTTCTCTTTATGTCTTCTATTCTCCAAGAAAAGCTACCCAGACCAAAATTTCTAACCTTTTATTATTAAGAAATGTCATTTGCCTCAAAGGGGATTATTTATATGAAATATTTTTGTGTGCGTGCCACTCTTTTGTTCTGAAACTACTGCATTTCTCAAGGGTTTATTGAGAGTGGATTCCTGCATCTCTGATACCAAGGTAATAGGAAAAGGTCAACCCTATTTGAAAGTTTAGAGAGGCACGGTACTGCAGATTTTGAAAAAGCCAGTCTTACTAACACTGCTGAGACTGTCTATATTTTTTTTCAATCTTATTGAAATAATGCAACAGTTTTTTAAAGATAGAAATAGAATAACAGAGTTGGAAGGGACATTGGAGGTCTTCTAGTCCAACCCCCCTGCTTAGGTAGGAAACCCTACACCATTTCAGACAAATGGTTATCCAATCTCTTCTTAAAAACTTGTAGTGTTGGAGCGTTTACAATTTCTGGAGGCAAGTTGTTCCACTGATTAATTGTTCTAACTGTCAGGAAATTTCTCTTTAGTTCTAAGTTGCTTCTCTCCTTGATTAGTTTCCACCTATTGCTTCTTGTCCTGCTTTCAGGTGCTTTGGAGAATAGCTTGACTCCCTCTTCTTTGTGGCAGCACCTGAGATATTGGAACACTGCTATCATGTCTCCCCTAGTCCTTCTTTTCATTAAACTAGACATACCCAGTTCCAGCAACCGTTCTTCATATGTTTTAGACTCCAGTCCCCTAATCAGCTTTGTTGCTCTTCTCTGTACTCTTTCTAGAGTCTCAACATCTTTTTTTACACTTGGCGATCAAAACTGGATGCAGTATTACAAGTGTGGCCTTACCAAGGCATTATGTATTAACATTTCACATGATCTTGATTCAATCCCTCTGTTTATGCAGCCTAGAACTGTGTTGGCTTTTTTGGCAGCTGCAACACGCTGCTGGATACCTGGGCATAATGTGATTATTAGTATTGTTGATATATCTCAGTTTGAAAGGCTAACATGGTGAGTTATTATTGGAACTGGTTATCACCTATTTTAGATAATATCCTTGCTTTTTCCTTTTGAATAAGAAATCTGTCCCAGATAAGCTTATAAAAGCATGTTGGCTATGAGGACTAGGTCTAAATTAGTAATACTGTAATCTTATTTCTCCCTGCAAGTATTTTGTTTTTGTAATACTCTTTTTCTCATTCTGTTGTTTATGGAGTCCTGTCGACTAAAGAATAAAACATCGCTACTGCTACAAGCAAAAAGGGTTGGATTATTATGCTAGGAAAAATTGAACACTGGAGATTTATCGAAGGACTATTATGGGTTCCTTTTCACCTTGTAAAGTTACATTGAGTTGATATATGTACATGGTATAATTGCAGGGCAATGGAAGGTCTATTTTTCTAACTCTGGTATTGCCTTGTTAGTGCAGGAATGTAGCGCCTGAGCTGCAATGTATAGGTTTTCCATTGTCATACTCTCACAATTAAAGTTGTCTACAGAAAAAGAAATTAAATTGTCTAGTACCTTGATGAGATTAGGACTATTTGGTCTGCTGCAAATGAGAACTGCATCCTTCTGCTTAGAGAAAGGGAGATGAATGACTCACATAGCCTGGGTTAAATTAGCTTGCTTCCTGTTTAGCTTTTAAAAAACTCTGGCTACTTGTATGCATACATATGTTAGTATTTAGCATGCTGTGGTTCTAATTAAAATGCTCTGCAATTGAAATCTTTTCTAGTTTTAGTTCAGCTTGACAGGCATTCACATAGAAATTCCTGAAGATTCCTTAGTTATCTGTTAGAACAATAGGAAAAGAGAAGCATAAGCACAGTTATGGCATGGAAGGTATGCACCAGGGGTGGGTTCTACTTACCTTTACTACTGATTCGCAATGGGCCATGTGGGAAGCTTCTGCGCATGCGTAGATTGTCATTTATGACGTCCGGGCGGGTAGGCGGAGCCTCCCGCCAATTTTACTACCGGTTCTATAGACCCAGGCAGAACCAGGAGCAACCCACCACTGGTATGCACCCACTTCATATGAGACAACAGGACATGCATAATACATTGGTTCGAAAGGACTGTTTTATGAGACTAGAAAAACCTGCATATTAAGTGGGCCTGAGGGATCATAGTAAAAAACTAGCACTAAAATAATGTTTCACTACCTATCTTAAGCACAAATTGTATCCGGAAAGATTTTGTCAGAAACGTTAATGAACTGTTGCAAATCAATTTTGTCAAACTTGGGAGATGGACCAATGGTTTAATATAGTGTAAAACAGCTGATTAGACTATGTGTTTTAATTCTTTTGTAGCTACTATTTCCATAAGAGTTATTTTTAACCTTTCAAACTATCAGTAAAACTGTTGTATGATTAACTATAGAATCAGCACTGTTTTATATTTATAGAGCTTCTCTGTGTCAGAGTTATAACCATTTATAGCGTTAAAGAATAAGTTCACTGCACAAATCTTTATTGTATTGTAGTGCATGTAGAATTCCGCCCATGTAGAATTGATCATTAAAAACTCAATTCTAAAGACAATCCTGTTCTCACATAAGTGTTCCTCCTGAGCTTTGAATCACAATTATTGAGAGCTAAATTTTCCATTATTAAACTAGTGCAACCATAATTATTATAGCCCAGCTGTCCTGGAATTATGATTAAATAAATGGTGTTAAATAATTATGACAGCTTTAAATGGAACATTTGCAACCTTAGCACAATGTTGACTGCAAAGTAAGAGCCCGGATATGCAAACCTTAATTGAGCTTCTTACATTAATATATACAGCACAATAGTATCACACAGCAGTATTATTAAAAACAACACGGAATGAAGAATGAAACATTGCTAGGAAAGTTTAAATGGAACAACCCACCCACCCCCAATGAAATAAACTGTTAAAAAAAACATAAGTAAGGTGATTCAGTGGCTAAGACGCTGAGCTTGTCGATCGAAAGGTTGGCAGTTCAGCGGTTCGAATCCCTAGTGCTGCGTAATGGGATGAGCTCCCGTTACTTGTCCCAGCTTCTTCCACCTAGCAGTTTGAAAGCATGTAAAAAATGCAAGTAGAAAAATAGGGACCACCTTTGGTGGGAAGGTAACAGCGTTCCGTGCTCCTTTGGCATTTAGTCATGCCAGTCACATAACCACAGAGATGTCTTCGGACAGCACTGGCTCTTCGGCTTTGAAACGGAGATGAGCACCGCCCCCTAGAGTCGGGAATGACTAGCACATATGTGCGAGGGGAACCTTTACCTTTACTTAAAGTGATAGCAAAATTTCATATATATAAATATATAAAATTTCTTATATATAATATATATAATTTAAAGTTTAAAAGCACTGTAGCTCAAATAAAATGAATTAAAATAATAACAATTTGGAGATTTCATACATTTTCATAGATAGCAATATTATGAATATAATCAGGCAATCAATGTATACCTAATGTACCTACAATAAAAGTCTCATCTATGTTTACTTGGTGAATCTGAATCAGAATTCCTTTACTTTAAACAAGTATAAATGGAAACAAGTCATAGAAATAATGACAATGGTATGTTGCAAGATTTTTCTGATTGTGTTTTGTTAGCTAAGCATGAACTGGAGCCAGAAAATGGGAAAAGACTTTCATCCAACTGATAATTGATGTTTCAAGTTTGGGGTATATCAGAAAACTCTAGCTAATCTAAGGCCAATACAGAAAAAATATTAAATACATGTTTAATATATGTATCAAAGTACAGATGTACAAAAATGTTAAGTAATATAATTTGATACTCATAATAATAATTTATTAAATGATATGCTGCTAGACTTTCTATTACTCTAAAGCTACATGTTAGCTACATGAGTTTAATGGAAATCTGTCCAAAGTCGAAGCATGTCTATCATTACTTCAATCATCCAACCCTACTCAACTTATACAGTATAAAAATAATTAGCAAAAGTCAAAGGATATATTTAAAAGCAGCACTAACAATTTGCAATTACAAGTATTCCTTGCCTTACAACAGCCCATTTAATGATGGCTTGAAGTTACAAATGAATTACAATTGAAAAAAAGTGACTTATCACCATTTTTCACAGTTATGACCATTGCAACATCTCCATGATCACATGATCAAAATTCGGACACTTGGCAATTGACTCATATTTATGAGAGTTGTAGTGCCCTTTTTGTGACCTTTTGATAAGCAAAGTCAATGGGGAATCCAGATTCGCTTAACAACCGTGTTAGTAATTTAACAACAGCAATGATTCACTTAACAACTGTGGCAAGAAAGAGCAGAAAGTGGGGCAAAATTCACTCAACAACTGTCTCACTGAGCAGCAGAAATTTTGGGCTCCATTGTGGTTGTAAGTCGAGGATTGCCTGTACTCTTACTGAATACAAATTTCAAGGAGTTTTAACTATAAAGACATCACTGTTCAAGTAATGGTTTACAGACTTTCAAAATAAATGAGAAAAATAAATATCTTGTATCTTATGCTATAAGATGTTGACAACTTCATCGTTTGCAAGAAGTCAAACTATTTACAATACATATTTTGCTTACCCTGTTTTCCCGAAAATAAGACATCCGCTGATAATAAGCCCAATTGGACTTTTGAGCACATGCGCTAAAATAAGCCTGCCCCCCAAAAAATAAGCCCTCCCCAAAAATATTTAAACACAGAGCTGGAAATCAGGTAAGACAGCAAGAGGAGCGCCATCTTGCTCCCCACGCCCCCAAATAATAAGAACTCCCCAAAAATAATGCCAAGCGCTTATTTTGGGGTTCAAAAAATAAGGCAAGGTCTTATTTTCAGAGAAACACAGTAGCTGGCTAGGGATTGAAAATGTTAGACTTTTGGTGGAGGCTTGTTTGCCACTAAATGAAAACTTTATGCACTTGGCTCTATTTTGTACATATATCTCTGATGTACTTGAACTCCAAATTTGCTGTGCTGATTAGTCCATAGTTAAACCGAAGGACCTAGATAAAACTGCATTACAAAACTTCAGAGATGAATCTTTATGGAGGATAATATAGACAAGCCTGAAGTCAGGTAAATAAATTTATTTATGCCTATCGAAAAATGCTTGGCACACCAATGAAATATTAGATAGCTATATCAATAACAGGAGCAGTGCAACATAATGATTTATGATATAACATCGGTTCTATCAGGTTATTAGTGTTGTAGATAAATTGTACTATTGGCATAAATTTTAAGGATTAGCATTTTTGCTCCACTCAAGGCAATTACGATTGATTTGTGGAAATATGTGGGCTTTCAAAAGACTTTTACAAGATACTTTTTCTTGATTATTGAAAAACCCTTTTAGAACACTCTAAGGATTGCTTATTCTTGAACAGAGTTTCGTGCCACTCTCTATTGTGATCTGATACAACATTTTAGGGAAAGTGATGACTTCCTTTCATTAAAAAACAACAACAGAATTTGAAGATATGGTATTAACAGTTGATACTTCATACTCATTACTCTCTAAAACTTAACCTTTATCATATACTGTATGTACAGTGGGGCTGGAAAGAGGATCTTAATTTTAATCTTATTGATCCTGCCAGTTGATCTCAATATATTAGATTTATTAGTGACAAACCAATCTTAACACACCTTAGGACAAAGAAATTTTCAATGATGTATCCAAACTGGTAAAAATGCTAAACTTTCTCAATATTTTGCAGACATGCAGAGCCAGTGTTTGAATTATAGGAGGACCAGAGCATTTTCAACCACTTTACCATCTATGATGTCCATGTTTTCTATTCCTAAGCACCTTTAACCTGAAATAACTGAATGTCAAAGGTGGTCCATGAACCACTTATAAGTTCTCCAGATGATCCACCACATGTTCATCTGCTACCAGTTAGCCAACATCTCCAAGAAGGAAACCAATACCTAATTCTGAACTGTACTTTTAGTACAAACTTTATATATTTTAATATGGAGGTGAAGGAAGGGTTATAGAATTGCAAATCTAATTATTTTATTTACCCATGCTGCTAAACAGAGAAATTCAGGGAACGTGTTTGTTTAATGGGCTGGTCTCAACTTGCTTTTTTAATTATTTAGTGGTCAATTGTTGAAAAAGGAGAGAAACATTGGATTAAAAACTGAGCACAAGGTATACCTCATAATGTCAGCTGACACTTTATGCTTGCTTGTGCTTCACTGCTATGCAGTGATAGACTGCCAACAACTTTGGAGAAGGGGAATGAAGGGAAGAAGGCTTGGGGAAAACAAAAGTAAATGCTGTGTATCCTTGAGATGCTGCCTCAAGGTCACCCAGCAAGGAGGGAGCCCATACCAAACCGCATTTAGATTAACCCTTATGAAAACATCTTGCCTGAACCTGATTGGTTACAATGGGATGGGCAATGAGAGAACATTAAGAGAAGGAAAAGTAGAATTTAGGGAAATTGGCACAGGTTTCTCAGTTCTTGCTTTGCAATACTGCAATACGCTTGACCCCTAATAAGCTATCCCTTTCTCAACAAATGGAGCCCAAGGATCATTTCTATTTAGACATTTAAGTTGTGGCAGGTTTGACATATAAATTAATTAAAGGTTTTCCAAATATCCACTTTCAGAAGGAAATAGGAATAAAATGTCCTCCAGAAAAAATCAAAGTACGGCAGTAGGAAATAACTCTGCTCTCAGAGTACCCTTCAGTTTCAAAGGCTGCTTCCTTTGTTTATTATTCTACTTGCAAATAGAATGCACTGTTGCAGAAGTGCATCATGAGAACTAAGCAAGCATTCAGATGAAAATTAGCAGCTTTCAGATTGTCAGCCAACACTACTCACTTCAGTAGTTTTTAAACGGTTCTCTAAAGCAACATTTTGTAAAGTACATATATGCATGCATAAATACACACTTCCTGTTCCTCGTTTCCCCCCCCTTCACCTTTTCTCCCCTCCTGCAGTATTTGCTGTTCTTGAAATGTTTGCTGCATGGAGACATTAGGATCTAATTGAAGCTTAAGTCCAGCAAAGAACATATGGTAAGCATTGATTGTTTCCTGTTGATGTTTTTTTTTAATTTGCCTTGTCTATCAATGACTTTCACAGATCATTAACCTTACTGTTGTTTATCCAAATTCCTTCTGAGTTGGCAATCATTTTCAAACATTTCTCCAGTCAATCAAATTCGCATTAATAGCTGGACTGTTCCTGGTGCAGTTTTATTGTTGTCATATCTAGGCACACTTTAAAAGCCATTTGGGTGAGGATGGAACATAAATTTTGAATGCATCTGGAAGTTCCTTTCCTTTCCTTTCCTTTCCTTTCCTTTCCTTTCCTTTCCCTCCCCTCCCCCTCCTCTCCCCCACCCCCTTTCCCCTCGTCCCTCCCCTCCCTCTATCACAGATAAAGAAATAAGGAAAATGAATAAACAGATTGTTGATATTCAAAATTAAAAAAAAAACCCTTTCTCCTTATAACTTTATAGGTCATGTTTGGTTGTTTCAAATGAAGAGATTGTGACTAATGATGCTCTTTTATAGTTTGTCAGTTCATGGTGAAGAACACTGTTTATCTTCAGACTCTAAACAGGGTCCAGGTTGTAATGTACATCCTACTTCAAGGGAAAAAAATATCAGTGAATTTTGGCCTGCTCCTTACTCACAATTTATGTTGGTCAAATTGGATAGGGCTTTAGCTTCCCCACACTAATTTTTAAAGGAGAGTTGTGGTTGACTATTATAATAACTAGTTAAACTATTTAAAGCAGGTCATATTGCTAAAGTTAACACTTATACAAGTGGGTAGCTGTAGAAATAAACAAGCAAAGTTGTCACATTTGCAGACTTGTGTTACACATATGAGAACAGCAAAATGTTTCTATGGCATAGCTTTTCAATCTCATGTATGTGAAATATTTATTCAAACCAATATCTTAATAGTAGATTGTCTAAAAGTCACATTAACACAACAGCACCAGAATGATTGGAAGGAAGGGGAAGAAATATAACACTACAAAACTTTAAGCACAGGATATACAATTTTTTTACTGGAAACAATGTGATTTATTTTATTTTATTTTTATTTTATTTTCAATTTCTATACTGTCCTTCTCCCTGAGGACTCAGGGCGGTGTAAGCCAGAATTAAAAACATGCAATACAAATATTAAAAAACAATTAATATATATATAAATTTGGCCCAAAATTAAAAATCACTACCAATTAAAACATTTAAAAAAATTTCTTCTTAAGCCAGCCCGGCTTGCTGGAAAAAATGAGTTTTAAGGGCACGGCGGAAGGCACTGAGGTCTTGGATTCTCCTTATCTCTGGGGGCAACTGATTCCAGAGGGTAGGTGACCCCACAGAGAAGGCCCTCCCCCTGGGGGTCACCAGCCTGCACTGTTTGGCTGATGGCACCCCAAGGAGGCCCTCTCTGTGGGAGTGCACGGGTCGATGGGAGGTCATCGGTAGCAGCAGGCGGTCTCGAAGATAGCTAGGCCCTATGCCATGGAGCGCTTTAAAGGTGATGACCAACACCTTGAAGCACACCCGGAAGACCACCGGGAGCCAGTGCAGCTCACGCAGGAGCGGTGTTACATGGGAGCACCATGCTGCTCCCGTCACTACCTGCGCTGCTGTGTTCTGGACCAGTTGGAGCCTCCGGGTGCTCTTCAAGGGGAGCCCCATGTAGAGAGCGTTGCAGTAGTCAAGGCGAGAGGTGACGAGGGCATGAGTGACTGTGCACAGGGAATCCCGATCAAGAAAAGGCTGCAACTGGCGAATCAGGCGAACCTGACAAAAGGTCCCCCTGGTTACAGCCGTCAGATGTTCCTCCAAGGACAGCTGAATATCCAGGAGGACTCCCAGATTGCGAGCCCTCTCTGTGGAGGCCAAAGACTCACCCCCAATAGTCAACTGACTACTGATGGAGTCAACTGACTATATCGGGATGCCGGGAGCCACAGCCACTTAGTCTTGGAAAGGTTGAGCTTGAGCCTGTTCCTCCCCATCCAGATCCGCACAGCCTCCAGGCACTGGGACATCACTTCAAGGGCATCGTTGGGGTGGCCTGGGGTGGAGATGTACAGCTGGGTGTCATCAGCGTACTGGTGGTATCTCACCCTGAAGTCACGGATGATCTCGCCCAGCAGCTTCACATAAATGTTGAACAGAAGAGGCGAGAGGACCGATCCCTGCGGCACTCCACAGATGAGAGGCCTCGAAGTCGACCTTTGCCCCCCTGCCAACACAAACTGCGACCGGTCGGAGAGAAAGGAGGAGAACCACCGCAACACGGTGCCTCCCACCCCCAACTCTTCCAGCCGGTGCAGCATGATACCATGGTCGATGGTATCAAAAGCCACTGAGAGGTCTAACAGGACCAGAACAGAGGAGCAACCCCTGTCCCGAGCCCTCCAGAGATCATCAACCAATGTGACTGTGCTGTGCCCAGACCTGAAACCCGACTGGAACAGATCTAGATAAGATGTTTCCTCCAGGAATTGTGGAAACTGTCACGCGACCACACTCTCAACAACCTTCGCCATGAAGCGAAGGTTGTAGACAGGATGGTAGTTGGCCAATATTGCCAGATCCAGGGACGGCTTCTTGAGGAGAGGCCTCACCACCGCCTCTTTCAAGGCGGCGGGGAAGTGACCCTCACTCAATGAAGCATTGATAACACCCTGGAGCCAGCCTCGTGTAACCTCCCAGGAAGCCAGTACCAACCAGGAGGGACACGGGTCCAGTAAACATGTGGCCGCACTAAGTCTCCCCAAAATCCTGTCCACATCATCGGGAGTCACAGCATCAAACTCCTCCCAGATAACATTCTCAAGACTATTCCTCGTCACCCTGCCCTGATCTACCCAGTCAGAGTCCAAATCCCCCCGGATCTGAGCGATTTTGTCATACAGGTATTGTCCGAAATCCTCCGCCCTGCCTTCCAAGGGATCCTCCCGCACTCCCGGATGGAGCAGGGAGCGGGTTACCCTGAACAGGGCGGCCGGACAATTCCCTGATGACGCAATAGAGGCGGAAAAGTAATTAAACTTTGCCATCTTTATCGCCACTAGGTAGGCCTTAATATGTGACCTTACCAGTGTTCGATCAGATTCAGCGAGACTGGCCCTCCAACCGCTCTCCAGGCATCTTTTCCGGCGCTTCATTTCCCTTAGCTCCTCAGTGAATCAAGGAGCCACCCGTGATCGGCACCGGGTCAGAGGCCACAAAGGCACGACTCGGTCCAAGGCCCCACCAGCCGCCCAGTCCCAGGCAGCTACCAAGTCCTCGGCCGAGTCATGTGCTAGATCCTCAGGAAATGGCCCAAGCTTCATCTGGAACCTATCAGGATCCGTCAGGCACCTGGGGTGGATCCATCTAATTGGGTCCGCCTCCCTGCGGTGAGGGATAGCGGCTCGAAGATCCAGGTGAAGGAGCAAGTGGTCAGTCCATGACAAGGATTCCATGTCTATATCCCCTATAACAAGACCACTCAACCACTGGCCAGAGACAAAAATCAAGTCCAGAGTGTGACCTCCCCTGTGAGTAGGGCCATGAACTAACTGAGTCAGGTCCATGGCAGTCATGGAAGCCATGAACTCCCGAGCCACCTCAGACATTTCACCAACGGATGGCAAGTTGAAATCACCCATGACTAAAAGCCTGGGTGAGCCTGGATTAAGATCTATGTGTGTTTAATAAGTCATGTAATTGTATAGCTCAGGAGTCGGCAACCTTAAACACTCAAAGAGCCCCAAAGGTCCTCACCAGAAGCCACCACCCCCATTCAATTCTGGAGCTGACCGGAAAGCCGGTTCCCCCACTATAGAGTCTCCTCCTAGCATGGCAGCCTTTTTCCTTTTCCGACCAGAAGCCTGGTTTCCCCACCATAGAGTCTCCTCCTAGCATGGCTTCCTTTTTCCTCTACCTGTCCTAATTGAAAGCCCTATCAATTGTGGAGCCGACCGGTGACAGGGAGCCACAGCAGAGGGATGAAAGAACCACATGCAGGTCCAGAGCCACAGGTTGCTGACCCCTGTTAATAAGTGAATAAGGTAGTTGGTTGCAGCTGGCACGTAGAAGCCATTATTCTTAGTATAAATTCTAGCATACATTCTGGTAAAATTGTGTCTTTTTAAGTCAGGGAAGTTCTTTATATTTGGAAATCATACATTTTTGTGTGAACATCTTTTAGGATTTTGTTAAAAATATTGGTTCTTGGAAGAAAAATTGAATTTTGAACATTTTTTGTATGTTGGCAAAGCTTTTAATTATTATGCTCTATTTTATCTATGTTTTAACATTTTCATAGAGGGCAGATGTTCTCTGAAATGTATCATTTTTAAAGTTTATAAATCATATCAATCTCTGTAGAAATTTATAATTGTCTGAGATTTCATGGCTTCCATCACAATTAATTAATACAAATTCCCTTATATGAGATATAAATCTCCAGACTTCCCAGTTTCTTAAAGTTATTCTTAATAGCACTTGAGAAGAATATTAAGATACTCTGGTGTCCTGTGGCTTGCTATCTACTGAATATTAAATATCTTATTATTCCAGAATAAGTTAATATGGATATATGATTTGAGATTATGAAGAAGACTTCTATTAGTGATGCCACTTGCTCTGCAGTATTCCTGAAGTAATTCGTGGACTTATGGAATAACATCTTCTATTTATTTTTCAGACCCTTGCTATTCAGTAGTGCTGGGAACACAGTTTTAAACTATCTAGTTTAGGAAATATGGGACTATCTAGCTTAAAAATCTATCTCTAGTTTAGGAAATATAATTTCCCCCATGGAGGACAATGTAATTCATCTGAAGAAATTGTCTGTTCATTATGGAATCATTAAAGACCAACAGTTTAGTAGCCTTGTTACAACAAAATATAAAACCTGGACGGTGGACAAATTCTATCACATTTCTTCAAAAGTCTTCATATGTTGCCACTAGTTTCTTATGTCTTTTTTGTATTAAGTTGTTACCACTTGCTTTGGAGTCCTGTCAGAAAGACAGGGAAAATATTAATAATAAACAGAATATAAACAGCATTACAAGTCAAAGAACATTTTTCCTGAGGGGGCTGATTTTTTTTTCCTTTTCAGTTCTTTACTGCTGGATGTGTAATGCCTTGACCTACATTTTGTGAAGCTGCTGCATTCCTGTTTACATTTACCTGGATGAAGGGCCATGGTTTACAAGTGTAGAATCAGGGTTACCCATTTGATAGCCCTTTCATCCCTTTGCACACAACCTCTCCAAGCACTTTTGTTGAGTTCAGTTTTCACCCTTAATTTGTTTTACCTGCTTAACTAGAAATTCTTCCAATTCAGCTTGGAAGAAAAACAGCTGGGAAGATTAGGAAGTTTCTAAAATAAAAAAATAAGGGGAAACCTACAAATCCCAAAACCTAAATTTCTCTCTATATTGAAGACTGTATCTCTGTGTTTGTCTGTCTCTCTCTCACACACATATCAAAATCTCCCAATCCCAAACTTCCCCCCATTTAAAGGATTTCCCATTTTACCAGAAAATATGCTTCGATTTATGCTAACTATCATAGAATCCAATTTTCAGATGCAGCTAACCTTCTTTCATCACTTTTTCACTATCCTTCCAGCAATTTCTGAATACAGTTTACTGCCTGCTTAAAAAGATCAAGCATGATATTTGATCCTATTTCAGAGCGATCATATGGCTTAATATTCAGATAATTTCAGATTTAGTGGATTTAAATAATAAATCTACCTGGTTGTATTTTATAACTAAAAGTTTTAAGAACTGTATTCATTATTGGCCAATATTATCCTAAACTGAAGTTTTCTCCAAGCAATATTAACTCTGGTTAAGGGAAAATAAAGCCCGGTAAACTGTATGTTTGGTGTGGTTTGTGAGATTAATAAAACGTTAGGAAATTAAAGGAGCTACAATTAACAATTGTAGGTTTTTTTTAAATGTCCTAAAATGGGCTTAAAGTAGTGAAATTGCAAATTAATGCAAAGACATGGAAAGAATACCTAGAAAAAAGTATAGACAACTTGACATAAAGCAATCACTAAATATATCAATAGGGAGATGATCAAGTATAAAAATTGCACCTTATGGCAAGTTGCTATAGGTAGTCCTCAATTTATAACTCTTCATTTAGTGACTGTCAGAAGTTGCAACCGTTTTCACATTTATGATCGTTGCAGCATCCAGTGGTCACATGATCAAAATTCTTTGGTCACATGGTCAAAATGTGGACACTTGGCAACTGGCTTGTATTTATGATGGTTGCAGGGTCATGTGATCCCCTTTTACAACCCTCTGACAAGCAAAGTCAATGGGGAAGCCAGATTCACTTAACGGTTGTGTTACTCTCTTAACAATTGTAGTGATTCACTTAACAACTGTGGCAAGAAAGGTCATAAAATGGGGCAAAACTCACTTAAGAATTGTCTTGCTTAGCAATTGAAATTTGGGGCTCAATTGTGGTCATAAGTGGAAAGCTACCTGTACTTCAGGCAAGACTCATTTTCATGGCTTTAAGTTATCCTACTTGTGAGCCTGTGATATTGTTGATCACTACAACAAAAGCCTTTGGGACTCTCTGAATCCTTGGAGGCTGCGGTCTCTGCGATGCCATGGTTGCCATGAGTGTATGCAAGCAAATGCAGATTAGACATCTCAGAACAGGTTTCAAAATTAATGATGCAGGAGAGAAAAGACAAGACAACATGTCCTTTAGAAATTAATTAAAATGCATCACTCTGCCCTTTCATGCTATAATGATATTTTGGTCTTTTGTTTTTGTTGAAATCATAATGTATGCATTCAAGTCTCTGGTGACCAGTTGGGAAAACTGTATACTTGTTTGTTTTTCAATTTGTTATGCCGCTGTGCATTTAGGTGGAAAAAATGTCCTTAACTACTGGCAGCTGTAGTTAGCAAATGTTTAGTATATGTTGCTGTGAATTACTTTATTCATCATTTTTACATACTTTGGTGACCAGTGATGTTAAATAAGCCAGTGGTGATTTATCTTATCTTATTAAAAAACATTCAAGATCAGACCCATCATGTCACATTTGCATGTCCATATGTGGCAGTGAGGACATCTGTTCTTATAATGAAGAGGTGCTATGAACGTTTACAAAAGGTTTCCCGGCACCCATGATATGCTACAAAGTTTGAAAAGATCTGAATGGCTAAATCTGTGGAACCTAAACTTTCCTTCTTACTTTGAAGAACTATAACTATAAAGAGGTGTTATTCTACAATGTGGAGGATTAAGGTATTCATATTTGGGTGAAGGGATAATGATGGGGGACTCTATCTAAATCAGATATACTCTGATTATTTCCAGATCTCCAGGACTGAATCTGGCAATCAGTAAGAGTCTGGATAAAAATTGAACTTCACCCCTACTAGAATAGCATAGAATTGTTAACTATGGAGTTGAAGACGTTTTTCTCTATTTGAAATAGGAAATAGATAGCTGTTAAGCCACTTCTTGTAGATGTTCAACAATAAGGATTTTGATAATTCTTTCAATTGATTCTAAAATTCAAATCAATTCAGAACTACAATCTGCCTTCTTATAGCTTAAAGCAAGCCATTATCCCATCTCCTCCAATCTGGGACAACTAAGATGTCTTAACACTTGTTTGACTGGGCCTCTTTTGTGCAGACTTTTCTTTATGGTCTATGGCAGGAGTGTCAAACTCGATTTCATTGAGGACTACATCAGGGTTGTGTTTGATCTCAGGGGGCCTGGGGGTGGTTGGGGCATGGCCAGGGTGGGTGTGGCCAGCTCGACATCACTTGTTGAGGCTCTATTTTTCACTGTGACGGCCTCCTGCAGCCCTCTGCTAGTGAAAACATAGCATGTGGCCTCCCTGGGCCTTTGTTTTCACTGGCAGAGGGCTGCAGGAGACTGTCATGGCTGAAAACAGAGCCCGGGTTTTCGAGGCCTGACTTGCGCGGCCTCCCTGAGCTCCATTTTCACTGGCAGATGTACCCTGGGCCGATCCTTCGCTGTTTCCAGGGTGGCCCTGTGGACCATATATAAGCACCCTGCAGGCCAGATCCAGCCCCTGGGCCTTGAGTTTGACACCCCTGATCTATGGAGTCCCATCAAAGCAAAACTCACTTCTGGGCAATTGTCTCCAGTTGCTTCCATGTGTATACAAACTACACTTCCATTTGGGGACGATTAAGCAGTTGAACATGCATATGCCCATGGAGACAAAATGAAAAGGCTTCAAAGCATCTAATCTGAGCTTCTTGAAGAAATGTCTGTCTTGAAACATTTAAGGCAGGGCAGCCTTATTCATATAAGATGTTTGGTAAATCATTGGGGCATTTTGCATAGTCCGAATGAACATATCATTTCTCGATGTTCCCCATTTTAAAATGGTGGGCAACCACAGGAGATTGGAAACCACATGCAGCTCTGACTCTTCAAGATACCCACCCACCCCCCACAAATTCATACACCAATGTTAGAAACTATACAAGATCTAAAGACTAAATATATCAGGAAATTAAGTATACAAAATCCTAGTAAATAGAAAATATACTTCCCTTCATGCAAGGGACTAAGATCAATCAACTTTAGAATTGGAGGGGGGATTTAAAAATATGTATAAATTGTTTTAAATTTGTACATGGTTTCAGTCAGTCAGATTCTCAGTGGTTTACAAAAACTAAAACATTGTTGCAATATTTTTAGGATCAGACTCAATAATAATATTTAGAGTTAGAGATTCAAATATATTTCTCTTTAATTATAGTAGGCATTCTATATTCACTGAATATTCACAGATAGAAGCAAGGAAAATGGCGAAGGTGGCTCCTTATATATACAAAGGGTGGAGCCAAGAGTAGGAGTGGCGAATTATGAATACATTAAGAAACAAAGAATAAGTTAACCCCTGATATCCCATATATACATTATTTACACATTAGGGAATAAGGCATTTACATCTGACAAATCCCCCTCTAAATGCCGGTTCGCTATACAACACCAATTACATTCAGATTCAGGACAATATAATACATACAATCTGGAAGTTAAGTATTTGTGCTGTTTAGAAGGTAAAGGCTTCGTCAATATGTCAGCCAATTGTTCAGAGGTATCGCAATGTACTGCTTTGATAAATCCATCTTGGGACAGTTGTCTCACATGCTTAAATTTTATATCTATATGCCTGGATCTTTGTCCAATGGCATCGGATCTAGATATTTCAATGGCCGCTTTATTGTCTTCATGCATAACAAAAGGCAAAGCAGGTTTTTTCCAAACATCTGAAATTAAATCATTAAACCATACAAGGTTATTTGCAGCTTTAGATAAACAAACATACTCCGCTTCTGTGGTTGAAGTGGCTACCAATTCTTGTTTACCAGTGTACCAGTAAACTGGACAGTCATTTAACAGAAAAATATAACCAGAGGTACTTTTTCTGCATGATGTATCTCCAGCCCAATCCGCATCTGCGTAACATGTAAGTCTTGGTTCTTTGTTATCACTAGGTTCTAATACTAGACAAAAGTCCAATGTACTTTTCAGATATCTTAAAATTCTTTTGACAGCTTCCCAGTGATACATTGTTGGTTTACTAACGTGCCTTGATAATAAATTGAGTGGTAATGCAATATCTGGTCTGGTCCAATTAGATATATAAAGAAGTGAACCTATTACTGATCTATAGAATGTATTATCCTTGAATTCAGGGGAAGATTCATCAGTATTTCTAAGGAAATCAGTTTGCATAGGAGTGTCACAGGGTTTGGCATTGTTTAAATTACATTTGTTTAGAAGTTCAATAATCTTATCTTTCTGAGTAAGTTTGAAACCCTTTCTAGTTTTGTTAATTTGTACACCAAGGTATTTGTTTATTTTACCTAGAGATTTCAACGAGAAATGTTCATTTAACTTGTTTACAAAGATTTCTCTTCTCTCTCTGTGTTTTCCTATATATAAAATATCATCTACGTAAATCAATACAAACTCAACGTGATCATCACTCTTTTTGACAAAGAAACAGTTATCAGCAGTGGTAGCGTTGAAATCCATGGTTTTAAGTACTTTTACCAAGCAATCGTACCATCTTTTGCCAGATTGCTTTAATCCGTATAAGCTCTTGTTCAATAGCCAAATTTCATTTTTATTAGTGTATTGACTGTGAGGTGCTCTTACGTATATCTCCTTATCTAGTTTTGCGTGTAGGTACGCAGTCTGTATGTCATATTGGAATACATCAAGATTGAGTGTGGATGCTACTACTAGAGCTGTTTTAACACTCTCTGTTCTTACTGTGGGGGAGTATGTGTCAGTATAGTCCTCCGGATATTTTTGTGCATAACCTTGTGCAACCAATCTAGCTTTGTATAAGGTATTGCCTCCTTCTAGATTCTTAATTTTATAAATCCACCTGGTACCAATAATTGTTTTATCTTTGGGTGCAATCGCAGGTGTGAATACATTTAATCCTTGTAAGCTCTCCATCTCTTTTTTCATAGCTAGTTCCCATTTTTCTTTTTCTTCACGAGGTAGTTTTAATACTTCCTCATATGTATTAGGTGTTATTTGTTCACCATCCATATGCATTATGTAATCTTTGTATTTATTTGGTATTTGATTTCTGTTGTTCCTAATAGTTCTTTCTGGTTTGCTATGGTAGTCATGCAAATATCTTGCTTCCTTTTTTGTTAATGTGTCTGTCTTTATTTTGTGTTTACTATTTGTCCATGTTTTGGTTTTGTTTTTGCTTCTGTTAATATTTTGATTTTCTATCGTCCCTTCCTCACGAGATTTGGTATCCTTGCATTTATTCGGAAATATTTCATTAAGATGTAATTTAGACCAGTTGGCCTGTTCATGGAACACAGCTGTTCTGGAAACTATAAATTTATTATTATTATCAATGAATCTGTACCCTTTGGTGCCAGTTTCATATCCCATAAATCTTAATCTTCTGGATACGTTTTCTCCCTTTCTCCTCAATTGTTTGGGTATGTGTACGTCTGCAGTGACCCCAAATATGTGCATGTGTGCTAATTTTGGTTTCCTATTATACATCACCTCATATGGTGTCTTATTCACAATACTGGACCAGGTTCTATTTTGAGTGTAATTTGAATAATGTAGGGCTTCTGACCAAAATTGTTTGCCTAAACCAGCATCCTCTAATGTGCATCTAATCATGGTTTGTAGTGTGGAATTCTTTCTCTCTGCAATCCCGTTTTGGAACGCAGAAAATGGACTAGATGTGTAATGTAACATTCCTCTATCCTTTAGCCATTGGGAGAATTCCTTAGACATGAATTCACATCCCCTATCTGTCATAATTTGTTTTATTCTGATATTATGTTGTGTTTCTATGCGTTTATAAAATTCCTTAAATTTTTGAAAGGTTTCATCCTTGTGTTTTAATGTGTAAACAAAACCATAGCGACTATAATCGTCTACTATTGTTAGGAAGTAACGTTTTCTATAAGTGATTGATGGAGTTAATGGACCAACTAAGTCCATGTGTACTAAGTCAAAAATTTTGTTAGTTGATCTGGTGGATTTTTTTGGCCTGGGACTAGTTTTTAATTTAGTAGATTTACATACTGAGCATTCCAAATAATTTTCACAATTTTTTATTTTGACACCTTCTGCGTGTTCAATCATTTTTTGTACTACAGGAAAACTTGCATGTCCTAACTTCCTATGTAAGATATGAGCACACTCGTCATGTATTGGTTTACCTATTTTTGGTTTCTTCTCATTGTGTGTATCTGTGTGATCATGAGATATTTTACATTCATCATTGTCACTGTTACTAATATTTTCATCATCTGCCTCAATGCAATCTTCCATATTTGAATCAATGTTATGTAACCATCTTTCTTTTGTTATCAGATAGGGTAGGCCTCCTTTAATCATCACAGTGCCTACATTAGTTTTATTCTTCTTTAAAGTTGCTTTTCCCTTTGAGAAAACTATATTGATGTCAGAATCTCTGCTTAATTTTATGACACTTAGTATGTTATGAGGTATTTCTGGTATTAACAATACCCCCTCTATTTTTCCTAGACCAGGCAAGGTCACATTCCCTCTGCCTAGTACTTGAACTTTTTCTTGGTTAGCTACTTTTATTACAAACTTATCTTCTGTAAATGAAGACAATATATTTTTGTTATTAGTAGTGTGATTAGTTGCTCCAGAATCAATAAGCCAATTATTGTTCTCATTTGGTTGCGTTTTGGTGCTATCTTGTTTATTTAGTCCATTCAGTGAACCAGATTTTCTCTCTTTTGAATTTTCTCTGCCCCCTCTATTTTCTCTGTAATTTGGTGGGCTTCTATATTTATGTCTGTCTGTGGAAGACTGTCTATAATTGTATTTATTCCTATATTCTGACCTATGTCTTTCTTTTGAGATTTTGGGGCAATCTCTTCTATTGTGTTCTCTGGACCCACAATTGTGGCATTTAAAGGTTTCATTATATTTTTCTTGGAAAGCTACCTTCCTAAAAAGTTTGTGTTCTGTGTGATTGCTATAACGATTTTTTCTTGAATTGTCTTCTGCTATCAATTTGTTAGATAGACTTTCTATTGACAAATATCCTAGATTGATGGTGTCTAAGTGTGACATAAAACTATCCCATGATGAATCAAGTGAGTTGATAATAACACTTTTCATTGTTTGATCTGAAATCACTTCCCCCCTCAAATGCAGCTCAGCTCTTATTTTGTTTAAAGATATTAAATGCTCACTTATGGAAACCCCTGGTTTTACTCTGGAAGAAAAGAAGTCCTTAGACATTCTTGTGGTGGTAGCTACACTATCGCTGTGAAACAAATTAAACATGCATTGAATTATTTCTGAAACAGTTAGGTTTGGTTTGATGCTATGATACATTGCAGGAGACACGCTAGATATTATTAAGAAAAATGCCTTATGGTGTAAACAATCTATTTTTAAAGTCCAAGGTCTTCTTGGGGGACTAGTGATAAAGAATAGTAAATTTTCTTTCATAAAGACAACCTGGAGCTGTTGATACCATTCTTGTAAATTAATGCCATCAACTCTAAGTTTTGGGAAGTCACTGGGTAAGTTACCCACATTATTTTGTCCATTACTTACAACCTGAGGCAGTCCGTGGTCTCGCAAGTGTAGAAAATTGCAAAACGGCATGGGAATGCTCGCAACGAGTCTGCGCGGTTCTCTGGCCAGTTCAAGTCTTTCCGGACCGTCTACGTAGTTTCGCACATGCGCGTTGTTCATTTCTTCTTTGACGTCGTCGTGGAAGGTTCTCTCCATTGCAGCTCGCTCGCTCCGTTCCTCTTCAGACGAGTCGGTCTCTGGCTCGGTCTTAGGAGTTCTGATGGCGGCGGCTGTTCTTTTCTTTCTTTTGGGTGCGTTGGCACTTGCTTCGGTCTGCGGTGTAGGGCGGAATCGACATGGCTCTCTGGGCTCGGGAGTCGTCGTTCTCGAAGTCAGGATGGGAGCGTGCAGGTCTTGAAGCATCGGCTTGTTCGCTTGCTTCTTCGTTGGCGCTTTGGAAATTTTTAATTTTGGCCCGAATGCGGCAAAAAGCGTCTTCATTGCTGACTTTACTTGGGATTTCGTTAAGTCGTTTTCATTTTCTGATTCTGGCTCTTCCGAAGAGTTTGAATCCTCCTTTTCACTTTCGTTGTCTGATAACGTTTTTGGCGCCAGAAATTTTGAACTGAGCATTTTGATTGTCTCAGCTTCGCTCACTTTGGAGGCTTGTTGAAACCAAGATGGCTGCCATTCAAAATTTCGCGCGGGATCACATCTTTTCTTTTTCATAACGACTTTCTCTGTAGTCACATCACTCACAGTTTTTTGGTCTTTGGGTTTCTCTTTAGCGATGTTTTTCTCTCTCGCTGCTCCGCTGTTCTTCAGCATTTCTTGGAGGTTCGCGATGAGGCTTTCATCATTCTTCTGGCTTTTTAAAATCTTTAGTATCTCTGACCTGAGTTCGTTATTTTCTATTTCGATTTCTTCCTGGCCATCATTTTCATTTATTAGTTCTTCTTCTTCAGTGGTGTATTCTTCGGATTCTCTCGAAATCGCGTTTGTGGATTCGTTGATTATTTCTTGTTCAGTTTCTATTTCTTTGCTGTAGGCCCTGGTGTTGGGCCTATCTTTCTTAGACATTTTTAGTTATTTATTGAGTCAATTAACCATCCTCTGCTACCAGTTTGTTGCAATATTTTTAGGATCAGACTCAATAATAATATTTAGAGTTAGAGATTCAAATATATTTCTCTTTAATTATAGTAGGCATTCTATATTCACTGAATATTCACAGATAGAAGCAAGGAAAATGGCGAAGGTGGCTCCTTATATATACAAAGGGTGGAGCCAAGAGTAGGAGTGGCGAATTATGAATACATTAAGAAACAAAGAATAAGTTAACCCCTGATATCCCATATATACATTATTTACACATTAGGGAATAAGGCATTTACATCTGACAAACATAATAGAGTTAAAGCATTCAGAGTAAAACCTGAATAAATAAATGAGTTCCCTTGCTACATTAGAAATTATTTTAAAATATACCCCATTCTCCTCCCAAATTTTACAAGTTTCGGGAACTAATTCCCATTTCCTTATTATCAGAATGCAGTGAGGAGGTTTCCAGCCATAGATATATTGGATTCAGGCTTTTAGCCTTGCAGTAAATTTTGTATTAGACTTGCTGCCAAATTTATCCCCAACCAAACCATATAATTCAGAATAAATATTGTAGTTCCAGCACACTAGAATCTAGTTTTGTTTTGATTATTCTGTTCTAAGCTCTGTCACACTTCCATCAGTTCTTTAATCATGCATATACAAACAACAAAATTATTACTTTGTTTGAGTAGAATATTTTTGCCCTGGGAAAGAACTTTGGATTAGATTGATGATGTGCGTTAAAATCAGAAATAAACAACTGAGGATGGCACTTGAATGTTATAAAAAGCACAATGTTTACATATCTACTCAGTCTGATATCACATCATTCAGTGTGTGCCCAACATGATCAACATGATTTTATATATCTGAACAATTTAAAGCAGCCAGAATGGATGCCCAAAAGCAGGAGAGTTGATTATCATTTAATATGAAGAATAGCTTATAAAGTGACAACTGTTTGAGCTCACTGGGATTAATCTGAAGTGTTATATGCTGACATGTGCAATCTGTATGGAATTTCATCATATTCAACATATTCAAGATAAGGCAATTGTGGTCTTCTGGCTTTCACAGATGAATTCCAGCTATTTGTCATGGCCTAAGACAGCTAACTGAGATTACTTATAATAATGTTTCTGAATGCATCACTTGCTTGCTGTTAAGAGAATGTGATAAGATCAAGTTGGCTGAATAGAGATTCATGTAACTATTGGGAGACAGAGGTGAAAAGCTCTTCATAAGGGACATATTTTGACATATGTGTTGGTGAAGAGGATTTTTTAAGCATTCAGAAAGGATGAAAGACAATGAAAAAAATCATAATCAGTGCAACTGATGTGGCAGAGACTTGAAAAGATATAATAATCAGGTATCAAAACAGAGGGAGAACATTCCAAACCATATCTTCACAAATTTGAGAGGCAACTCTCCAAATTTTAGTAAAGTCATTGCTATTTTTTATTATAAGATTTGATTTCATTGGTGAATTATGGTGATCAGGATTTCCCTGATAATTGTTGCTTTTCATTTGCTACCATAATGGCTTTTCCCCAATGGTAGCAATATCATGTCAATAGTGTTTTTAAAATGTGTACACCAAGGTTGGATAGAAAATAATCCATATCTGGACTGAACAGTTTCCCATTCTTGAATTAGACCTTGGAAGAATTACCTGGATATACTCACATACTGTTATAGCTGATTTTTTTTTTAAAAAAAATAAATCTCTATTTGCCTTGAAATGTTCCAAATTAGTTTAGCATTCTGTTTAGCTGAAGTGCTGCTCTTCTCTGGTGATTTCTCAGCCAATTTTCCTATTTTACAAAACAGATGGCCAACTCGTGGCTTTTACCGCCAATGCAAATCTGTGCTATACTTTGAAACATTGGCAGAATTGTCTGTGTTCCATTTTGGAATCCTTACATTCCATTTGATGGTGGCTGCTAGACTTTAGCTGTCCATTAAATAATGGAAAACTTAGGCGAGAGAAACAGAAAAGCTTTAGAAATGCATTAACAGTCCTTCCGGGAGCTGAAATGTTTTAGATGATTGAGCAGATGCAAGCCAAGAGTAAAATATTTATTGTGCTAAAAACTATTGAAAGGTAAACACTATCTCAGCTTAATTTTGGTTTCCTTCCAAAGTATATCATATAGAGTTTTGAGGGGGGGGGAATCTAGTCCCTTAAGGAAAGTAACTGGAAATGTCTGACATAACCTGTAATAAGCCAATTATTAGCAGCAAAATATAGAGTAAAAGCCTAGCATTAAGTTTTCCTACTTAAAAGCTCCTTTTTCTCTTTGAGGCAGCTCATTATTCATTTGTTGCCTGCTCTTTGCTAGTTCTCCAGTCTTAATCTGGAAAATCAATTTTAAAATGACAGCTAACTCAATAGGACATCTGGGTTGCTAGTGAAATGTTGCAGATCTCTTGATCCTGTGCACTAGTCCAGGTGCTCGCTGGGCCTTATGTCATTTCCGATGTAATCACTGGCATACAGCGATCAGCATGAACTCTCTGCATTTGGGAATGTCTGGCAGAGAGCCTGCTGATGTGAGACTGAAAGGCTAGGAGTAGAAGGCAACTGGCTCAAGGGACTTGATGAAATACCTAAATCTTGAAGTTCAAAATGATGCTCTTCCACATCAGGAAATCCTGATTTCAACAGCCTCCAGGTACCGTACTTCATACACAAACTTTTGCTGCTTTTATTTAACAAATGAAGCATTAGGGTGGGAAAGAAGAAAAAAAGCCACTGTGGAACTGATGAAGGTAAATAAAGTTTTAAAACTCAAGCAAACAGAAAGAATAAGGAAAAACAATACATATTGAATCCTAAACACATAAATAAGCATTTATTAATACATAAGTAATACAAATACATAACTAAGCATTTATTTACATAAATACACAAGTAAGCATTTAAATAAGAACCACTTTGAATATTTATATCCAGAAAAAAGGATGGCTTTTTAAATCTATTTTATTTCTAAGACTTTTAAATTAAACCAGTTAGCATTTCATTCATGTATACTTCTTCCATGCATCCCGCATCATATACTTGTGCCATATATATATATTTCTTTTATTCAGATGCAAGATGTAGAGCTTAACGTTTTGTTCTCTAAATCCCATTCTGTTCATTTCAGCCACTGCTCAAGCATTGTTTAGATTCCTCTGAATCTTTGCATACTCTGTGAACTTCGTAAATGTCACTGATTCAAGTCACTGATAAAAATATTGAACAGCACAGGGTGCAGGGCAGAGCCCTGTGGCGCTCAAAGCTTTTTTCCCCGGTTGGAGCCACTAATGAGTACTCTTTGGATTGGCCATTCAGTCACTTTTGAGTTCATCTAACAGGAAATCCCCTATTTTACCATTTCATAAAGAACAACATTTTGAGGCACCCTGTGAAGGCTTTGCTGAGGTCCAGATAGGCTATGTCTACAACATTCTCCTGTTAATTGTAAATGCCTATCCAAGTCTGAGATCTGTTGGGTCTTCCGTCTTCCCCTTTTTGAAGACAGCAGTAAAGTGATATTTGCTCTTCTCTTGGCAGTGCTTAAAGAAGTTTCAAAATATTATGAAGAGTAATTCTCCAATATTCCACCAGTAGATAATACTTCGTCCAAGAGAATTTTCATTTGGTCTTTCAAACATTGTCATAAGTTCTAAATGAAGTCTAGATTTGTTTATATTTTAAGGAATTGCACTTGAAAGTTTGCCATAATTTTTGAATAGCTGAAAATTGATACTGAAGATGGCAATAAATTCCTTCTTACTTATTGTACTGAGCCATATGCATGATTAAGCATGACAAGTTTAAATACAATCTGTGTACAGTCTAGATGTTGTTTTTCTTGCTTTGGCTGAAAGTGATTTTTATATACAGATAAAGCCCAATTTAGCTTCCTCAGTAAGGAAATCTAGGATCTTTTTCCAGGCTCCTTTATGACCCTTGGATAATATCTGCACATTAAAATATAACTGTAGAGATTACATAGAGCCTTATATGATCTGAAAAAAAGTTGGCCAGCCCACAGATATCAGCAAAGAGTTTCTCTTTTCCTTCTGTTGCCATATAAAAAGTCATTGCAAGTGGTTCTTCTTGGATAGGATAGCCCTTGACACTTTCTTACACATTTAAAAGTTGCAATTTTTCTATCAGTTGCTCCATTTTCATTAAAAGGATAGTCCCTTCATCCTTAGTTTATAGGCTTCATGTGAAATTAAAGACTTGATGGATTTGTAACTAATTATGTTTAAAGTACAGACTACTTAAATGTATCCTAAAATAAGTTATTCTTTGTTTTACAAAAAAAAATCAATTTAAATCTTGTCTTTCTTCAATTTTAAGGTGCATGTATTTACTTTCATGAAAATCTAAATGGAGGCCTAAGAGTGGGGCTAGAGGGGACATTTTAGAGTCCTTTTGTTTCTTTCCATTAATCCATCTTTGTCAGATTCTCTAGCATTTTTTTTTTACTTTTTCATATGGCATTACTCTTAGATTATTGGTTTCATTTGAATTAGTTTCTTTTCTATTCCATATTTAAATATATTTTATTGGAAGTAGTCAGTGGTGGGATTCAACCGGTTCGCACCGGTTCAGGCAAATAGGTTGTTAAATTACCCACCTCCCACTATCAAAGTGGATCCTGGGTGCTGTGCTGCAATGGAGAAATGGGCAACGGAGTGGCTGGCATGAGGGAAGGAGAAGGCTGCTTTCCCTCTTTCTTCTCCCTGCTCCTCCTCCTTCCCTCGTGCCGGCCACTCCATTGTCTGTTTCTCCATTGCAATGCAGCGCAGTGCCCAGGATCCACTTTGATAGTGTGTGTGTGTGTGGGGGGTAATTTAATAACCTGTTTGCCCAGGGTCAGCTTGGGCCACACCTCCCATGATGGCCAATCTGACCCTGGGCAAACCAGTTGTTAAATTATTTGACTCTCACCACTGGGAGTAGTTAGCTTGAAATGACACACATACGCACAAACAAAACATTTTAAATTGAGTCATCCTAAATCTCCTTCCTTTAGTGGTGGGATTCAGCCAGTTCGCACCACTTCGGGAGAACCATTTGTTAACTTTCTGAGCAGTTTGGTGAACTAGTTGTTGGAAGAAATCATTAGGGCAGAGAACCGGTTGTTAAATTATTTGAATCCAACCACTACCTTCCTTGCTTTATAAATAATAGTCTTTCTCAATCAAACTCTCTTGCCCGTGTGGATAAGTTGGTTCAGCAGATTTTGCCAACTTTTTGGCATCTTCTCTGTCAAGATTTTAGTGAGAGATATGAAGTAGAAGCACCTGAGACAGTTAAGCCAACATAAAAGAATCATTTTTATAATGGCCCCTTTCCCTAACCAAGACAACTGTTATTTAATTTATTTTTGTGATTTGATCATTTTGTAATGACTGGATACATAATTATAACGACAAATCCATTTACCTTCTATAAAACCTAATTTGTATGGCGTCCTCTTCTCCAGCCTCTGGATGATTTATAACAGTAAAACATCATCAAATATATAAATCTGTCAGTTCCTAAGTATGATGAAGCCAAAATACCAAAACACTCAGCATGCCATTGTGAAGCAAGCTCTCCCTTCTAATGCTTGTGTTGTAATGTGATAAGCAACAATGAAAAGAGGGGAAGTTTTGAGAAATTATCCATTTTGCCACTTGTCCCCTGTGGCATCCCAGCAGGACATTAGGCTATTATTACAAAAAAGAGAGTTATGATATAATTACTTACAGCATGCACTTGATGTTTACATACTAAATGCTGTGATTTCTTATTTGTGTCACCTTATCCCACTATTTTTCTAAACATTTGTTCCTTTTCTGTCTTATTTTATCTTAATTCCCTATAATTAGAAATAATTTTAACCTTGAATTTCTGGTCCTTGTCTCTGGATTTATTATTACTCTTAGTTCCAAAATTGAAAGCTTTCCGTTTTTAGCCCTCATTGATTATCTACCTCTTGTTAAGACTTTCATTACTTTTTGATTGCTTTACTACTTATTTTATACAGTATTTTATTACTCCCTCTCCTGTCTTTGTCCTCTATTCCCTCTTTCCAAAAATCCAGTTGTTTGCTTTTCTCAGCTGGATCTGAGGTTGGTTGCTCAAAGGCTAACTGTTGCTCATCTCCACCATTTGTCCCTCTCAGCTGTCAGGTTTCTCTAAATGGCCGCTGTGGGAATTCTCCTCTTAGTGGGTATGGGATATCTCTTCTCTTGGTCCTCTTCTCCATGTCCTGATTCCATAAATGTAATTCGGCTTTCTTTCTTTGGCCATGGCAGCTATGTTCATTCTTAAGTCTTTATGTAAAAAGCCAAGGGAAAAGTGGAAGACAGATGTTTTGTCCAAGATCAACTTTGCTAGGAAGATGGGAGGCTTTCAATTTGCTGAATGGTTGATTAATTACTCCTGTTTTGCCTGCCATCTCCAACAGCAATCTTTCTTTTTTATCCTATCACTTTATCCTCTCCTGCCTTAGAAATCTTCCGAGTTGTTCAATACTTATTTTCTGTGGGGTTTGTGCCTTTTTCCTTTCCTTTTTGCCTCTTTCCTTTGCCATCAAGTCATTATAACACAAAGAGTAAACCCTTCTCTAACTAACAGCTAGCTCCCATCTGTCCCCAGTCTAGATCTATTAGCTGCACTTCATTGCCTCTTATAAAGAGGAACTTGTCTATATGCTGCAGGACATTCAGCTTTGATGGAAGACACACACAGGTGGTTAATGGCCTTGGTGAGAGGCTGAGAGAGATTGTGGGAAAGCTGGGAAGAGTCAGATGAACCTATTTCAGAAAAGGCAACTCAACCCAGCTGCTAAGAGAGGTAGAAAATTATGTTTCAAAGAGAATCTACCATAACAAATTCACTATAACTGAGACCAGGAAATGCCTCTTAGAATTCTGGAGAGTCTGTATTTACTCCAGAACTAATGTTAAAAAGCCTTTATTAAAATTCATACAATTCTTATTTTTCTTAATCTTGCCAGTTACATGGGACTTCACAAACAGTAGTTAGGCAGAGAGGCTGCCTTCTCACACATGCTATTGTCCTGTACACAGATGCCAGTGAGAACATCAGAATTTTAAAATCATAAACTTCATCAAAATAAAATGATAAAAACCAAAGAATGACCATACTTTTTTAAAAAAAAAAACCATAATCACCAGGAACAATGTAGCAATCAGGATTCTTATTGCATGTCTTTCAAAGGCTCAAAGAAAAAACAACAGATCTTTGTCGTCTTTCTAGAATACATCTAATTTCAGTGGTAATAAAATTCAAAAGATCAAAGGTGGGACAGAATCATAACATACCTTGCCGTTCTGTTAAATTTGGTTCATCAGCAATCAGAGACAGCATTTTTTATATAAAGTTTATTGTCATTGTACATATATACAAAGTATACCCATACAACGAAATTCACATAACACCCAGAGACCAAGCCCAACACACATGACAATCTCCAGACAGACCCCCACCCATCAAAATCCCCCCTAAACCACCCAGACTTCCACACAACAGACCAAGTAATGCTGTCCAACAGCTCACAGATGGTTTTGGACCTGTACAGTTCTTAATAAACTTTAAAAGTAATCCCAAGTAAAGAGAATTTTAGTAAAACAATCACGAATGACAATTCATTATGACATAATCAATTATGACAGCATGAATAACAACAGTTGGAAAAAATCTATTTCAGAAATGATCACTTCTGGGGCATCAGCTGCAGCTTCACAAACGCTTTTTAGGACATGTCTTCACCTGGGGGATCCACGAGTCCATAATAAAAAAATCCCAATATAAATTTCCCTCCAATCATACTAGATCCTAGAAACCAGATAGTCCCTTCTATGTTGTTTTCTGGATAGCAATATGGAAGTGATTTGCCAGGGACTTCAAGCATGTTTTTTCAACTTTTATGGCTCTGATATTTCCTGGAAGACTGTTTTCAAAGTACTTAACCACGACTTGCCCTATCATTTCTGAGATCAGACAAGATCAGCAAGTCTATAGATATATTATTAGTGGGGAGGGAAAGAAAAAGAATATTACAAAAGATGAAACTTTCATTTTGCGGATACCCAAGGATTTCAAATAAAAGTTTGCCCTTGATCAATCCTTACCAATTTTAAGTATTTCAAGTAGGAGGTGGATTTTTTTTTTTTATTCTTCTCATGCTGGTGGGTATAAAACAAATGTGGATTCTAACTGAAGACCTTGCTAGTAATTGTCCATAAATGAGAGAAAAATAAAACCCTTTAGTCTACAGTCCCGTACGTGTCTTCCAGTGAACAAAGCCTATTGAACAGAATGAGATTTATTTTACAGTGTTAGTGATTTGCTGGCTTTCATTTTTCTGATAAACAAGAAAAAAGTCTTCTCATTTTGCTCCTGCTCCTAGGTGACTTCTATATGCAGCTGTTAGACTGCTTTAGGACTTAAGGAAGTTTGTGTTAAACTCTGCAGGCTTCCTGGGGGCAAACACATGTTTTTTGTTCTTAGTAAGACCTGAGCAAAAGGAGAAATAAGCCTCAGAGAAAGATTTTCCCTTGCTGAGACATTTTTTTTCCTGTGGATTTTGAAGAAAACTAGGAAGAGAAGGAGTTCTGTTCTGTTATCAGATTATTTAGGGCTTGTTACATAATTACTTTATCTTCCAAAGCATATCATTCTTTAAAAAAATAATAATATCAGGCATAGGCAGCAGGATGCCTGCATGTGTCACTCTGTCTGTAGACATTTCACTACTAAGCACTATCCCAGGCCAGCTAGACATTATTATGTCTAGCTCCCCATTGCCCGGTGCGTTCCCACAGGGAGGGCCTCCTTGGGGTGCCATCGGCCAGACAATGTCGGCTGGCGACCCCTAGGGAGCGGGCCTTCTCTGTGGGCGCACCTACCCTGTGGAATCAGCTCCCCCTGGGACTCCGGGTGGCCCCTGACCTTCGCTCTTTCCGCCGTGGCCTTAAAACATGGCTATTTCACCTGGCCGGCTTGGACTGAAGGGGTTTTAGAGGGAATTTTAATGATTTATTGGGTATTTTTAAAAGGAAGGATTGGACTGCATGTGTTTTATTGTTGTGAGCTGCCCTGAGTCCTTTTGGAGATAGGGCAGCATATAAGTCCAATTAATTAATTAATTAATTAATTAATTTTGTAAATGATTTTTCTGATGATGGAAAACAGAAATGAAATTCTTCTCCTCCTCCAAAAATACACCCGGGTTCACATAGGCTCAGAAACATTCTTAGAAAATAAAAAGTTACAGTAGAGTTGGAAGGGGCCTTGGAGATCAACTAGTCCAACTAGTCCAACCCCCTGCTCATGCAGGAGACCTGTATTAGGGATTCGAACCGCCGAACTGCCGATCTTTCTGATTGACAAGCTCAGTGTCTTAGCCACTGAGCCACCTAGCCGGGCTATGCAAAGAGTAAGTAACTATGCCTGGGTGGTCTAAGGCAGTGAGTCTTCTTCAGGTAGTTCATCTGAATGAATTAGATAAATAAAACTCTTCAGAACTGTCATAATTCAGCAAGAAAGAAATTGAAATTTGACATTGGTTGACTTTTAAAGATTACCGGTAGTCAGCTAGAGGGAGAAAACAATATATAACATGCATCTTTTTTTTTCAGATTTATTTTCTTAATCCCTATAAAATGTCAGGGAGGTGACAGAGAGTGACTGTCTCCTGGGCCTAGAAGTAACAAGGAAAAGCCTTTCCATGTGATCCAAAAACACAGACAGAGCATTATTTTTGCTGACAACAAAGCAGCAAAGTTGTTCTCTGGCTGAAAGATAGAAGACACCCCATGAATTTTGGTGACATTTATTACCCAAGTTTAACCTGCTTTTCCTTTGGCCAATTCCACACATATTGTTAGCCTGTTAATTCTTCCTAAGGTTCCAAATACATATCATCAAAAATCAGACCTCACAGAGGCAAAAAATTGTCTCCCTGGGACATCTGTGTCATCAGCAGTATGCTTCTATGACCCCTTCATAAATATTACAGTTAAAGATGTCTGGTGTTCTCAACCAGCATAACCCTTAGATAAATCGTGCAGAACAAGCCGTGAAAAATATTTCAGCTTTGGGATTGGTTGTGGAAAACCTATCCAGCATTCCAGCTTTGACAATTTTGTTGACTCTGAAACAAGAGGTGGATTTTATGGCTGTCAAAAAGAAGGTAGATGAGTTGGTTCTTATGACCTGTTGGGAGCTATTGCGTTTGAGTGGGCAGGTAGGTGGGTGGATGGGTGAATGCTAATACAGCTCATAATTCCATGTGTTTCCATTCTGGTAGCTTTGTGGTTTGACAACAGGCTTGTCTCACTGGCTGACAAATGCAATCATGGTATTCAGAAGATAATTGCAGCTTTCAAGCTGTATTTTCTTCTATGAAGATTTCACTGCATGATGACTTTTCACATGGAAATATTTAGATTATCGTAAAGAAGAATTAGTTACTTTTATGTTAGCTGATGCTCTCAAATAATTGCAAGCAAAAACAAACTGATAGAGCCAAAACTATAAAATGCGTGTTGATATTGCTCACATATGCATTCAAGCATTACAAAGGCAATTTACTGGAAATCAGATCTAAATTATGATAAACCTTTTATCATAAAACAAACTGCTTTTAGAATTGGGAGAAGAAAACAATCCATGATGATGTTGTGTGAGTAATCTACAGTTAGATTCACAGTCTAAGATTGGTGGAAACTTCATAATTCAAATCCTAACCAAGGACTAAGAATTATTAAGGTAGAATCTAAGAATATAGCCAGTTCCAAATTGGGTAAGGATTTTTTGTAAAATTAGGATGTTCAGGTGTGAAAAATTCAATATTGCCAGATATTAAGGAAGTCCTCCGGATATTGTTTTGAGGGCTTCCTATCATCATTGGCATAAAAATGGATTTCTTTTCCATAAGCATTCAACTTCAATCTGCAAGACTCAGTATTTCATTTATTTTTCCAATTGCTTTTCCTCAACCCTAGAATTACTTGGAATAGCAACATCAATGAACCAAACATTACTCTTTTCAATGGCTCATTGTACAATCAGCCAGATGTTCAGACTGGATTTGGCATTTTTGTCCACCTATCAAATCTTTCTCAAGGACATGGGAATAGGTAGATGTGGATATTTGGTGGTATTAGAGGTATCGTCACAGGATGTAAGCAGTTCTGAGTAAAGCTGCCTTTTGCAATTGACTGATGGTGATTTTGTCAGTACCAATGGGGTTCCAGTGGTGCTCCAGTTGCTTTGGGACTGCACCCAAGGTGCCTATTACTATTGGTGCTACCATTGCTTTCTTTTGCCACAGTCATTCTATTTTTATTTGCAGGACTTTGTGTTCTGTTATCTTCCCCAGTTCCTTTTCTTCTATTCTGCTGTCTCCAGATACTGCCACAGCCACTATCCAGACCTTTTTGGCTTTCTTATCAAAAATTGTTAAGTCTGGCATATTATGTTGAAGGTTTCTGTCTGTTTGAATTCAAAAGTCCTAGAACACATTAGCATTTTCATTTTCTAATACTTTCTTTATTTTATGGTCCCACAAGAAATATTGCTGCAAACTCTGCATAGGCATCAGGAAGGGCATCCGGCCAATAAAAACTCAGTTCCATTCATTCACCCTAACCACACTCCAAAGCAAGGGATTACAGGGTTGTAAAAAGAAAAAAAATCACCCAAAATGATAGCTGTTGTTTTTATTATCAAATTCTAATCTTCAAAAAAAAAAATAGTTTAGACTATGAAGCAAGACCATTTTATAGTCACTGATGATTGGTACCTACTGGAGTGCAATCGTGTGGCAAAATTAACAATTGCTATTTCAACTCCATGATTAATATACTAACATAGGATACTGCACCTCTCATTTTAGTTGTTTGTCCATAGAATACTGTATGTTAGAGAACACATATTCGAGCCAGTTGTCAAATTTGGAATTTTATGATAACCTTTTAGGTGTGCTCACAGTAGGGATGCTGGGTGGGCCTTGCCCATTCACAAAATAGTTGTCTTGGAGAGATAAACAATTATAAACACAGATTTATGAGAACATTTCCCTGCCATACTCTCACTCAAATGATATACTGTAAGGGTGGGACTTGACTTGAAAATAAAATTGCTAAAGCTTAGTGTGTAAAACCCATTAGAAAAACTCAATATCAAAATATAGCCCAAGTATTGTCTTTCCTCCCATGCACTCTGCAGGAACGAAAACCCATAAACCCTGCTGAACTATTGCTTTTAGCAATTAGCTAGAACCAGAAGGAAAATTGAATTTCTGCATAGCATGCTTAGACAGCTCTATATTATCCAGCAATTACTTTCCCTGTGATTGAGATTTTCCTATAAAGTATACAAGTCCTTATTCAGCAAAGGTATCTAACAACTTCAGTTAAAAGTTTATTACCTGAAGGTATGGTCCATTTCATTTCTTGTTGTTAATCTTGGATGGGGAATTCATGATGCATAGCTTGTTAATTGCCATTTGAATCGCCTATGTGAATTGCCCCACTGCCCATATCCATTTCTACAGGGCTCCAAGAAAGTGAAAGGTTTTAATAACTAATTTCCTTTTATTGTGTTCCTTTTTTTATAACTCAAAATGTCAGGTTCATCGTCAGGAGCTTTATTGTATTAACACGTATGTGTATGTATGCATTCAGTTTATCTGCTTCTGGAATTTTTCAGCTTGCTAAATTTCCCCATGTCAACTTCTGTTTCATTTCTCTTGGAGAAAGCAATAGCTTTAAATATCTGATTTCTGTTCCATTTTCCTTTTTAAATAGATTACTTTTATTTTTGTTTTAATTCGCACCATTTCCTGCTATTGCATTAACAAATATTGAACCAGTAAAACAAACACTTGGTCTCTAAAAAGGTTTAAATCATGGCCACAGGACCAAAGTTTATTAAACTGAAACATTTTGTTACTCATCCAAGTAACATCTTCAGTCAAAATGAAAATGTTGGTTAGGCATAGGGTCATTGGAATGTACTAACTCTGCCATGCTGACTGCAGGGGGTTTCTCCCAAAAATGAAATTCAATGTGTAAATGAAGACATTTGGGGGGGGGAATCATTTTGACTGAAGAAATTACTTGGATGAATAAAAAAACTGCTAAGTTTAATAAACTTTGGTCTAGTTGCCATGATTTAACCTTTTTAGATAGTTTTGGCCTGGATGATTGAGTCTTCATTTACATACATAAACAGTCAGCTTATATTTTATATTGATGCTTTCTTCTTACCCGCCTTCCCTTCCTGACTGTCCACCCTCAACCCCATACACACACAAATACACTCAAACACCTTTCTAAAACTACCTGGCCTCCCCGAGTTTCTGAACTGAAAATACATAGAACAGAATTTTTGTTATTGGCCAAGTGAGATTGGATACACAAGGAATTTGTCTTGGTGCATATGCTCTCAGTGTACATAAAAGAAAAGATACGTTCATCAAGGATCATAAGGTACAACACTTAATGATAGTCATAGGGTACAAATAAGCAATCAAATCATACTAGGAAACAATCAATATAAATTGTAAGGATACAAGCAACAAGTAACAAAGTGGGGGGAGATGGGTGATAGGAACAATGAGAAGATTAATAGTAGTGCAGACTTAGTAAATAGTTTGACAGTGTTCAGGGAATTATTTGTTTAGCAGAGTGATGGCATTCAGGAAAAAACTGTTCTTGTGTCTAGTTGTTCTGGTGTGCAGTGCTCTATAGCGTCGTTTTGAGGGTAGGTGTTGAAACAGTTTATGTCCAGGATGCGAGGGGTCTGTAAATATTTTCACAGCCCTCTTTTTGACTTGTGCAGTATACAGGTCCTCAATGGAAGGCAGGTTGGTAGCAATTATTTTTTCTGCAGTTCTAATTATCCTCTGAAGTCTGTTTCTGTCTTGTTGGGTTGCAGAACCAAACCAGACAGTTATAGAGGTGCAGATGACAGACTCAATAATTCCTCTGTAGAACTTAAGAGGATGGCTTCCCTGACCATTAATTGAAGTCTAGAAACCTGATGCTATATGTATAACCAGAGAGATAAATCTACAGTTAAATAGGGGACATTCAAGCACATTTTTCAACCTGCTTGCTAACTGAGCTACGTACAGGAACCCACGCTCCATCCAAGAGATTCACCAATGCAGGTATGTCTCATTAGCAGCCATTATTGCGACCGGCAACTCACTTGTTTGAGAAGTGGAACTGCTATTGAACTCAGCAGCTTGGTAGCTTTCCTTTGCGTTGTAGAATTGTGAAGATTGTAAATGTCAGGATTGGTCTCAAAGTTACTTTTTGTCACCTTGATAACTGTGAACAGTTGCTGTTTGAGTTTGAGGCAGTTACTAAATAAAGATTAACTGTAGTTTTGTTTTGTTTTTTTGCTTTTGCAAAAGGTTCTCAAGCACTTTCTGTTTTGAACTGAATAAGACCATTTTCTTTTGTTTTTAAATATTTAAATAAGTTTACTTTTCAGCCATCTACGGCAAGGGTCCTATCGGTCTGCATCTGTTCCAAAGATACAACAGCAGGTGTTCTAAAATAGAATAACCAAATAAAAATTTGTATTCTTAAACTCTTGGGTTCAGAACCTCTCAAATAAATCAGAGCTGAAGTACTCTGCCCTGCAAATCATGCTCTGATTTTGCTACCACTCACTGATATGAGAGGAAAGAAAATCATATGATGAAAATATTTTAGATGAAAATTACAATGCAGAAGTAATGTATTTTATAGGACACTTAGTTCAGAGGGTTTTTTAATGCCATTTTTGAAAAATGGGAATTATTTATAATTGTTACCTACCCTGCTCATTTTCAGTTCTGGTTTTAGTCCACCCTGTGAAATTCACTGTTGTGAATTACATATCTCTTTTTAAGAGACCAGCTGCAGATTTACTGTAGATAAGAAGTTTTCAGCTGGCTAATGTTCTGTGATGCAGAGCCGTTAGCATAATTAGGTTACTTCTATTATAGTAATGCTGGAGAGCCTGTCAACATAGCTCCAAAAACGCCTACTTGCCAATGCTTCATGCAATCGCTAAAAACACTTTCTGATGGAAAGTAAGATATAATTTGAACAACTGCAAGGAAACTATTTATTTATTCAGTTTTGATGTAGTTCCAACCAATATCTATTCCTAAACCATTGGTAAATTTCAAAATGATTATGGTTGAAGTTTCTAGATGTGGAGCTTTTCGATTTAGTTACCTGAAAAGGGATAAACAGAACTTTCTTTGGGCTCAGGGCTATATTCTGTCCTTGAATGGTATCTCAGAGATGAGATTTAGACCTGGACAAAGCTGTAGACGGGGCTTGGCCAACCACTTAATTTGATTTTATTTATTTTAAATTTAAATTAAATTTAAACATTAAACACTGAACTGGATTCTATGCCATGCATTTAATAACTGTATCTTTATATCAGATTCAAATTATAGTACAATGGTAACTTTTAGAATTTCATTTATTGGTTTTGTTATGGCATTCAGCTCAGTGACCTATGTAGCCGAAGCTACTGTGAGCCTCTCTGGAAATTGGTTCTTTAACTATCCAGCACTGCAAGGACTTTAAACCTTGAAACCTTGGGTTATTATTATTTTGCAAAGACCTTTTGTCTGCAAAGACAAGGGGGGGATTATCTTTCTATATCTGTTTGCTCAGTGTGGTGTTTCCATTAAAGCATCTCCAGCAAGTTGATGAATCTGGACAATCTTTCCATTGTTCAATTTGGGAGGTATCTTTTTTTTTTTTACTTTTTTATTTTTAAAAAGAATGGAAAGCCGTCTATTTTATGTAGAATGAACTGTAGGTAGCAGCCAGCTTAGATATTTCCAAATTCTGGAATCATTTATTTATTTCCAATCTGCCTAACATGCACAGCAAAGGATTAAACAAGGATTACAAGGTTTCTCCACTTCCTGTCTTTTTTTCTTGGTCGGATGTACCTGGAACTTTTGAGGCTTCCAGACTGCTGAGTTGCTGGTCACAGTTTACTTAGATATCTCAAACACCACTTTCCTTGTCCTAGGGTACTACTTTATCCCTTTTCTCTTGGAAACACTGTAAGAAGAAATATCCTTCTGGGTTCAGCTCCAAGTAGGGAAAAAGACACTGGAAACATGGAGACTGCTTGGAAAGATGGTTTAATGGTGGACAGGATCACATGGTTTGAGTTCCTGAACAGAAAAGGGCCGAGACGCAGTGAGTCCCCGGGTTTTATGCCCTCTCTGGCTTCCTGGGGCCCAGAAAGAGTATTCTGATTGGTTGTCAGACTCCCAGGGGGTGGGGGTCTTAACTAGCCTTGCTGGCTGATGTAATCTTCCCAGGTGCCACGTGGTGAGTTTCTGTTGCTAGATGGGTCCTATTGTTTTGCAGATGATGGTCCATTGACAAAGATTGAGTTTCTGCCTCTGGCCCATTGACAAAGGATGGGGGCAGGAAGATGGGAGCTGCTTTGTCTTTAAAACATGCTTCTCCATTTCTCATCCAGGGAAACATAATATTCTGCCTTTTTAATATTTCCCAAAATACTTCATTCTTCTAGGAAAGGGGTGGGTGCTAACTTCTTACAACACCATCTGAGTCTTGGTGCTTAGTCTCTATGGCAGAGATCTTCAAACTTGGCAGCTTTAAGACTTGTGGACTTCAACTCCCAGAATTCTAGCTGGCTGGAGAATTCTGGGAGTTGAAGTCCACAAGTCTTAAAGCTGCCAAGTTTGAAGACTTCTGCTCTATGGGATTGTCCTTCCTTCCTTCCTTCCTTCCTTCCTTCCTTCCTTCCTTCCTTCCTTCCTTCCTTCCTCCCTCACTACCTCTCTCCCTCTCCCCCTCCTTTCCATTCCATTCCATTCCATTCATCCTGATGTGATGTAGAACCTTGATGGTAAAGCTTTCCAACCCAGAGACCTTTTTTTAAATACAAGAGCATGCATCATGCTTGAGAAGTTATACAGATTCATATAATGTAATGGCAGAGGAGGCAACTTTGAAGAAAGAAGACTCAAACCATTTCTTATACATGTTGGGGTAATTTATGCAAATTTTTATACTTGTTCTATTGAATCCTTTGTGCTCTCTGAGCCTGGTATTCTCTCAGCTTGGTTCAAGCAGGAAACAATATTCCAATCAAGGAACAACCAAGGACAAAACTGTACCCACAGTAATACTACTCTAGGCAAGCTACTCTATGTAAACAAGGAGCAAACATCATAGCCCATAGCATTGGTGATATTATGTTCAAGTAATGAAATAGCTGCAAGTTCAGAGAGCACAAAGTACTCAACTGTTCAACCCACAGCTACATACTGTATATTCTCTTCTACTGTGCTGTTTCCATTTTCTGCGGCTGTTATTTTTATGTAACACAATTGTTAGGCAGTATCCAAATTGAATGAATAACTAAATAAACCATTGTTAAAATAGAATGGTATTGGAGAGCTCTGGATTCACCAAGAGAGAAACCAGTGATTATTATCTGAGGTCTCAGCCTACCTCTAATTTAATTACCAGTTAGAATTTTGTGTAGTTACTTGGTAACAAGCATTTAATACTCTGTGATGTCATTCTATTTAAGCCATGGGGATTTCACAAAAGCTGCATTTGGTTTGGCCCTGAAGCTTAATCAAATTTTAATTTATTTCATGTTGCATCAAATGGTCATAACCTTTTCTTTAATGGATGATTGGTAACAGTTTGTAGCTTTATAGCAGGGAGGATACAGTTTATTGACCTAAGAAACAAAACAGTTAAAGTATTCATTCCTATTAACTGTGAACAGACACATTTTTTACTGCAGGCTAATTGAAAAGCCCCAAGGGAAATGCCCTATGCAATTCACCGACTTGATTGCTCTCAATGGATAGAATCAGCATTGCCTAGACTTTTTCTTTATGATGACAATTTTCATTTAAATAAAGTCGTTTTTCTGATTCTATTTACTTCTTCAGAAATTCATTTATTTGTTCAACTAATGCATTCTATGTTTTAAGATGATAGATAGATAGATAGATAGATAGATAGATAGATAGATAGATAGAGACACAGACACACAGACACACAGATAATAGACAGACAGACAGACAGACTGACTGACTGACTGACTGACTGTATGGAGAGAAAAATTGTTATCAATGGCACTGAGAAAGCTCTGGTTTGGGGAATTTTATTCTAGATGTCTTTTCTTTGTGATTTTTTTTTTAAATGAAAACATTATTTATATTTTTAAAATGTTTGGGATGATTATATTCTACAGGGATTATAGGCACTTTTCACTCCCACCTTCTTACTTTGTCCTATTAAATGTATGAGTGTCAGTTTCTAGAAATTCAACCCAACAGTCAATATAGAAGCCAAATGCCTTGCTTTTAACAACAAGCGGAGAAAACAGATAACCAAAGGTACTGCTATTAAATAAACCATTTTCAAAAAAGAAGATACATGTCCATCTATTCACTAAGATAGATCATAAATCCAAATCCACTGAAAGAAATGTCATTGATATAGTGAGCAAAACTCTATTTGCTCAACAGAATATTATTTGATTTAAGATGAAGAGAGGAGATGAAGTAGGGAAAAATATAACTGAACTTAAAACAATTCTAGATATTTCCTCTTCCCTCCCTCCCACTAATAATTGTGTGCATGTGCCATGGTTGCATATGGGCCTGTGCATATAGTATACACTAGCCAAAAGTCATACTCTAACCAAGATAAATGGATAATGCTTTGATTAATAAAGCATTTGTGCAAAATCAATTGATTCCCTGCCTGTGAATACTGATCCCCCAAATGCAGAGGCCATTCTCACATACCCCAAATTCCCCCACTGTTTTTCACATACTGTATATCCAAATCCCATCTCTCCTTCCAAGCAGCAATAGTAAAATGAATGGGAGAAGAAGGCTCGTGCAGTGGGCAGTTTTGAGTCCCCCAAGAATGGCCCCTGTAACGTCACTGCTCCACAAGTTGGATTGGTTGCCAATCTGCTTCCAGGTACAATTCAAGGTGTTGGTGAGCACCTTTAAAGCCCTTCATGGCATGGGTCGAGGTTACTTGAGGAACCATCTGACCCAGTGGCACTGCCCTGTCCCACCTGTGCTGGCATAAGAGGCATGCTGCGGGTCCTGTTAATCTGACTATTTTAGCTGGCAGACTCCAGGATGAGGGCCTTCTCTGCTGCTGCTCCTCCCCTCTGGAATGTTTTGCCCCCTTCCCCCCAATGTGTGTTGGCCCCAACCCTCCTATCCTTTCATAAGGGCCTAAAGATTTGGCTGCCAGTTGGTCTGGGCCTCAAATGGGGGACACCACAGTGGAGGTGGTTGATCAAGTAACAACAGATCCTACCTCCTCTCATTCCTCCCCTGCCCTTCCCACATGACCTTAGATTTTAATCTATGGTTTTAATTTATTTATGTTTTAATGCAGATGTATATTTTTATGACTGTAAACCACCCAGAGTTACCTTATGGTAAGATGGGCAACCAATAAAATTTACAAACAAACCAAGCCGAGCCGAGCCGAGCCGAGCCGAGCCAAACCAAACCAAACCAAACCAAACCAAACCAAACCAAACCAAACCAAACCAAACCAAACCAAACCAAACCAAACCAAACCAGTACAATACAGTACAGTACAATGGAAATCGAGTGAGGCTGAAGGGTGCCTTCATTTCAAAAGAAAGGGAGGATCACAATGGGACAGAGATGGCAAGAAACAAAGAAAAAGAGATGTTTTTGGATGTATAGTAGAGAGTACAGCTATAGAAAGCCTTCACAAGAAGTGGTTTACATCTGACAGAAACATCTATGACAGGAGTCCCCAACCTCTGGTCCATGGCCCAGTGCTGGGCCGCAACCCATTCAGAATTAGGCCACAGAAGTGGTGGGTGAGTGCACATATGTGTGATGCATGCAAAGCTGCATTTGTGAAAGCAGTGTACGTGTGCAAGACCATCCCTTCTCCCCACCCACTGCCGCTGCCACCTCCACCAGTCCACCAAGTCATGCTGATTGATGAGATACAGCTTGCTGTCTCAATAGCCATTCCAGGAAATGCTTGAAGTGCACAGATACAGGAGGGTCTCTGTCCCTGCATGATCCACATTTTACTTCTGTCAGACAGAAACGGCAGCTTCTCCGTTTCCATAGCCAATAGGTTCAGTCTCTCTTCAACAGGTCTGACACAACTCTCCCACTTCAAAGATAATCAGTTTGTGAAAACCCTCACCTTCTGTATAAATAAATATTGTACTTTAAAAAGATCTCTGTTTCAAGTACCCACTTCAGAGGCTGAAAGCTGTTATTACTTTCTTGTAAATATTATTCCGAGTGATGATTTTGCTGGGCTAGATTCCTGGGGTTTGATGTTCATTTTAAATGAGAGAAAATTCAGGAATTATTTTACTGGCATGAAAGAAATGTAGTATAAAAAGGTGACACAAGGAACCTTGGTGTCCATTGTTATGTCATTCTATATTCAGTAGTGTAGCCAATCAGAAACAAGAGAGTCAGTTTTGTCTAGTGGTTAAGATACCAGGCTAGAAACCAAAGGATTAAAGCTTTAGTCCTGTTTTAGGCATGAAAGCCAGTTACGTAACTTTGAGGCAGTCATTGTCTCTAATCCACAATGTCTCTTAGTCCACAATGTCAGGATCGAGTGGCAAAATTGTCAATCAATTCTTGTCACAATCAATGGATCAACATTTGATGGATTCAAACAAAGACAGAACCTGCACACATGGGAAAATGCTAGGAAGAAGAAAATCCAATCAAAAGTAAGTTCCACAAAGGTTTACAGCCAAGTTTCCATCACAAACCTTCCATTATTAATTTGGAGTTTTGATTCAAATAAACAATGTAACTCAAAGGCTATGTGAGCATCCTAAACCAATAAAGGCAGTGGTTCTTGAATATTACACTATTGGAGTAGATAGTTTAATAAGAAAATGGCTACTTAATTTTATTCATGTATGTAGTCTTTGGAAAATCAAAATGAACAATTTGGAACTGTGTTTAGTAATAAACCCCTAATTTGCAGATGATTGTTTTGGGTATAGTTATTTTTCAACAGGATAATCTGAAAACTGATTTTATGTGGAATAATATTTCAGGAGTGGAGAGTATTTAATATCATGTAAATTAAGCTATATTCTATTCACTGCTGCTTTTCTCTCAGAGAAAATTGAACGCTTGTGTTGACTCTAATAAATGTAGTAAGCTCTCATCTAAGTCAAGCTTAGTTCCTGGTAACTTCAAGGATATATCCAAGTACTAAACAGATACAACCTTGCTTGCTTATGTTTTTCAAGGTCACTCAAGGCAATAATATAGCATATCTTGATTGAAGAAGTTGATGCTAAGGATATCTAAGATGTCTCTGAATGTACACATCTTTGTCTCAATATTCTTTCTGCCATATGAAAAAAAGAAAGAAAGATACACAACATATGAAGAGCAATGCTGGAGCAGCTTTCTAAAATCAGGTCCACACAACTAGATTAATATTTGTGTTCCCAAAGAACTGATACTATGGGCTAATTGTTTTTAAGACACCTCTATCAATACCATTTCCTATCCCCAATTCTTCAAAAGGAGCTGGAAAGAACCATCAGCTTATCTTCATTGCTGCTTGAATTCAAAATGCTGAGAACAGCACAAGTCAATCAATTCTTCGTTCCATTCTAAGAAGAATGTTAAAGTTGGTTCACAGACTGATAAAGATGCAATGGACGATTAAATAAACAAGTAGTAGCAGGTTTCCTCATTATCAGTGAAAACAGCTGCTTCCTTTCCAGGGCACTGTACAATTGTGAGATAAAGACTCAGAAAGTCTCTACCCTAATGTATGCTGGGATACATTGCTTCTAAACCAAAAATCCATTTACTTCTTGGAATTCTTATGTCACCATTCTTTCATCTTAATAAATCTTGTTAAAGAAAATTCTGTAAATTCCTGCTTGGGGAGAAATTATCTCCATTTCAGGCAGCTGCCAAAGGTTTGACAAGGAGACTGCACAGAACAATATTCAATCATCTATGTTTTAGTCTGTATTTTCAGTTCCCCTGTGACTTCCCCTTCCCTCAATGAAGGGAAAGATACATTGGTTTAAGGACAGATGTTTGATCTTGCACATCCTTACTTTCTCAAATCACCTTTCTCTGAAGCACCTTTTGGCTTTGAATCTGAAATGCTGAGAGTCCTAAAAGTAATGATTCTGCTAATGCTTACAGTTGAGATGATCGAGTGTTGGGAAGATAAAGATTTGATACTTAAATGCTCAGTTTTCTCATAAGAGAAATGACTGAAGGTTACTGAGTTACTGTGGGAACTTTCAGTCATTCCTATAAGAGGAACAACTGAAGGTTACTGTGCTATTCCTTTTGAATAGACAATCTGATAATTGAGTATCAAAGAATCATAGTCAAAATAAATCAGTCAACTATCCTGCCTCCAAAACATATCAGCATATCAGAAGTATTTTACTAAAGATTTGCATGAGTTGATAGCTAGACTAACAATAGATGTAGATTATACCATCATGTAATGAAAAAGGCTGGCATTTTGCTGAAGGAGAGAAATGCCATTCTTACAATTTGGAGTGACCACTGTTCAGTGTCTTGCTTCATTAGAGTCCATATTATATATTTTGATTTTTGCTTAAATAATATTCAGAAAAGAAACTATGTTTGTTTTAATGTGCATGTGCAGGTTGGATCTCCATGTGATGAACTTCCACCCATTATGTCTTGTCCTGTCTTCAGATGCTATGGCGAATAAAACAATCCTCCCCCCCCATTTCCTGTGACACAGTAGTGGGTTTCAAATCCTGGTGCTACCAGTTCACTATCAGGAGCAAATGGGTGCACAGGCTTGTTTTGCAAGCGTGCGGTGCTTCTGTGCACGTGCAGAGGATTTTTTATAATGTTTGAGCGGGTGGGCGGAGCCTCCCACCGCTGCCACTACCAGTTCTCCTGAACCAGAGCGAACCGGTAGCAGCCCACCACTGCTGTGATAAGCCTTCTTTTCGTTAGCTAAACGTACCTAGTTCCTTTAGACATTCATCATATGATTTAGCTTCCAGACCCCTTATCATCTTTCTTGTTCTTCTCTGCACTTTTTCTAGGCCTCAGCGTTGTTTTTATATTGTGATCACCAGAACTGGATGCAATATTCCAAGCATAGCCTCATAATTGTAGTACAGAGTGGTACTATCACTTCTTGTGATCTTTTTTTATTTATACACTTTTTCTTTAATATACATAAGTGCTTAATGAACAGTGTATTGTCTGAGTCAATTGCTTATACAAAATACTGATAGTATTATTATTATTATTATTATTAATAATAATAATAATAATAATAATAATAATAATAATAATAATAATGTTTACTTATATGTAGTAGTAATCTTTCATCATTTACTTATAAAAGGTAAAGTTTCCCTCACACATATGTGCTAGTCGTTCCAAACTTTAGGGGGAGGTGCTCTGTTTCAAAGCCAAAGAGCCAGCGCTGTTGGAAGACATTTCTGTGGTCATGTGGCCGGCATGACTAAATGCCAAAGGCGCACAGAATGCTGTTACGTTCCACCAAAGATAGTCCCTATTTTTCTACTTGCATTTTTTACTGCTTTCGAAGTGCTTGGCAGAAGCTGGGACAAATAATGGGAGCTTACCCCATTACATGGCACTAGGGATTTGAAATGCTGAACTGCTGACCTTTCGATCGACAAGCTCGGCATCTTAGCCACTGAGCCACAGCATCCCTATTCATCCCTATTCATTTACTTACTTATTTATTTGTTTGTTTACTTGTACATAGCAATAATCTTTTATCTTCTAATTTTTACCTCTTTTATCTAACCACTGATAAAATAAATCCCATGTTAAAAAATATTCTGATTCTTCCTTGTCTTTTACTTTCAATATGAATCTATCCATCTCTGCAGATCTCTGCACATCCTAATATTTTTTTAATTATATTTTCATCCATGGGAATATCCTAATTTTTCCAATACTGTTCAAATATAATTCTTGCTGCTGTCAGCACGTGTAGTATTAAATATGTATTACCTTTATTATAGTTTTCTGGTATCATACTTAGCAAAAATATTTATGGCTTTAGGTTGTTTTATCATTTTTTCTAACCATGTATGTATTTTTGCCCAAATTTTTTTTGCCTTTGGACATGTCCACCACATATGATAATAGGAGCCCAATACATGCTTAAATTTCCAACATTTAGCAAACATGTTTTGGAACATCTTTGCTAACCTTGCTAGTGGCAAGTGCCACCTATAAAACATTTTATACAGGTTTTTCCTTGTAAGTAGTTGCCATTGTCAATTTATAATTTCTGTCCCAGAGTTTTTGCCATTTATCTAACTCTATGGTATATCCAAAGTTTTTTGCCCATACTATCATTATTTCTTTCATTTGTTCATCTTCCATTTTAATACTTAATAAATAACTATATATTTTCTTTATTAATTTTTGTCTGTCTCTAAAGATATCCGATCAAGAGTTGTTGGCTCTTTGTAAAAACCTATGTCTTTTCATCTTTCTCGTATCTTGATCGTATTTGCAGGTGTGGCCACTATGCTAAATTCGCCCCTTGATTCTGCAATTCCGGGTTAGTTTTAAATTCCCTTTCTTCATTTAAAATGTCTTTATATGTTACAATTTTTTCCAAGTTGACAACGTTTGGATGTATCAGTGCTTCCTTCATAGAAAGCCAGACTGGTATTTTCATATAGTTTTTTGCTTTGACTTTTTCCCATACTAAAAGTAGAGCATTTCTTACATAATGTCTTTGAAAGTATCTGTGTATTTTATTCTTTTCATACCACAAGAAGGCATGCCACCCCAACTGAAGATCATGTCCTTCCAATAATAGTAATCTTCTATGCCTCAAATTTACCCACTCTTTCACCCAGGTAAGTACAGAAGCCTCGTAGTAAAGCTCCCAGTCAGGTAACCCAAAACCCTCATTACTTTTATTATTATTTTTTATTATTATTAATTTGATTTATATGCCGCCATTCTATGGAGACTCAGGGCGGCTTACAATGCGTTAAGCAATAGCCTTTGTATATTTTTATACAAAGTCAGCTTATTGCCCCCACAAACTGGGTTCTCAATTTACCTACCTTAGAAAGGATGGAAGGCTGAGTCAACCTTGAGCCTGGCGAGATTCGATCTTACTTTAATTGCAGACAGCTGGTGTTAAATTACAGTGCTTAGTCTGTTGAGCTATCCAGGCTTTTGAATTCTTGCAACATTTTCAGTCTTATTCTTACTCTTTTCCTTTGCCAAATGTATTCCAGAATTATTTTATTCAACTCCTCAAAATATTTTTTTTCTAGTTTTATAGGAATTGTTTGAAACAAAAAAGTAGTTTCGTCAGGATAGTCATTGATAGTTGCAGGTTCTTCCATTTATCCAAATCTAATTTAATTTGTTGCATTAATTTTGTATAGTTACCTTCTTTAATTGTTGCAGATCTTGCTGTTCACTTCTTGTGATCTTGATGTGATCCGTCTGATGATGCAGCCCAGGACAAACTTACTTATTTCATAGGTATTTCTGTTGTGCATAAGTGCTGGATTGGAATGTTAGCTGGACAGAATTATTTCTCTCCTACTGTAAATGTGACCTTGTAAAAAGTGCTAAGTGAGGTAGATATTACCTGGGGGAGACAGCAGCACAAGATGTAGAGTCATAATGTCTCCAGTGGAGCTCTTGGTTATACTGTGTTGAGGCCACCTGGGGACAGAGATTGGCAGCCTGACAAGAAAGACACCTTCCCGATCAATTTGTCTGTCTAGTCAAGTCCTATTTAGAAACTTTGTGTTTACAGATCATTCAAGTGGTAGGCTTTAATGGCTTCAGAGAAGCTATTAAGAGTTTTCAATTGAGGGAAGTGTGGCAGTAACACCAAACACTTGAGAAGGCTTTGTAGAAAACAGAGCAGAAACAACTTTCTAGATTAATTGACTCTCACTAAACACATTTTTACAGAAGACATAATTAAGCAGGGTTGTCAGTTGTCAGTCTTTCTAAGGATTGAAAGAACAGCTTTTCCAAGGAATGACAGAACAGCTGACCCAAGAAGAAAATTATCTCTTTGGTTAAAAATATTAACACTGCTTTAAAAGTATGACTTGTTAATGGAATAGAATAGAAGAGAATTTTTATTGGCCAAGTGTGATTGGACACACAAGAAATTTGTCTTGGTGCATATGCTCTCAGTGTACATAAAATAAAAGATACATTCATCGAGAATCATGAGATACAACACTTAATGATAGTCATAAGTTACAAATAAGCAATCAGAAAAGTTTAATAGTATTAAACTCATATGGTATCCAGATAGAAAATTTAGCCACATACAGCAGATAGGGAAATTAATTTTAAAACCACCTAAGACATGATTGTAAACAACTCTTTTTCAGTACAGTAAATGAACAATCCTTTGGAAAACTGAGGGGGGATGGCAATTTTATGGAAAGTACAGAAAAAGTATAAGAAATTAGAAGTATTAGATCATCATGTGCATAATAATGTTAGTTTCATTGTTGCTTGCTGAGAACATTACTGAGCCTCCTGTACTTTTTGCATTCATTCAAGCTACCTTTTCTTTTGAATCAAAATCAAAAGGAAAGGTATTCAACCAAAAGGTATTCAACCAACTAGCACATATCTAGTGCTCCTATAGACAAAGTTATACAGCCACTTCAGGAGTTAATCACATGCATCATTTAACATTTCTCCAGTTATACCATCTGGATCAGCAACCTGAGCAATGTTCAACCTTCTAACATCATTTAAGATTTTCCTTCATCACGTTTTTCACTGGGAAGTAACATCGATAGCATTCCTTTCAATTCCATAGCCAACATATCACTATCATTCACAGAGACAGTGCTAAAAGCATTCTGCCAGCTTTTGTTTAGAATGTGAGGACTGTACCTGTGACTAATAGGAAGAATGTTGATACTGTTCCCTCACACAAAAGTAAAGATAATAATAGTGAATGCAAAAACTACAAGGGGACACCAGTTAAATGTGCTTGAGGTTTAGACCGAATTCTATTTGAAAAGTTTGGAGAGCTAACAAGCAGTATTAACAGCTTAATAGCTAAGAGTACATAAAGGGGATTTTTGATCTTAAGATAGGACTAATTCAATTCATATCATCCTTAATTTATGACCATTCAGTCAGACCATTCAAAGTTATGACAGCACTGAGCAAGTTGTACTTATGATCAGTCCTTGGGCCACATCACCCCTGTGGTCACCTGATTGTGATCCGGACCATCATCCACTAGCTCACAATTACAACATCTCAACAAGCTACAATCACATAGTTGTGATTTCTGACATTCTGTGCTGGCTTCCCACAAGCAAAGTGAAGGAGGAAAACTAGCAGGATGCCAGTAGTCATCAATCACATGAGATCCTTACTTAACCACTTGAGTGTTCCTTGCTTAATGACTGCAACAAGGGCCAGCTACATTGCTAAGTGATAGTGCCATGTGATGTTGTGCTTTACAACTATATAATTCCAGTCCCAATTGCCACTGTAAGATGAAGACTATCTTTAAATGTAAAAAAGATTGTGTTCCTCATTCATGGGACAATCTAGAGCAGGGGTATCAAACTTGTGATGACATGTTGTTGTCACGCGACGTATCACAACTATTTTCCCCTTCGCTAAACTGGGATGGGCGTGGCTAGTGTGTCCTGCCTACGGGCAGCGAATTAATAAGGATAGTTATTAACTTCATTGTACAATATTATACAATATGGGCCTGTCTTACAAATGACCCATTTTGTTTTAAAATCTGTAAATTTGTTAAAGGTGTTACAAAGACTATGTGATTTAAATATGTGAATGTACTTTTGAATTATATAACAAAAACTACAACTTAGGCATTTATATGAAGAATTTGGGATTCTTTGCCACACCCTTCCACCAAACAATGCCTCAAACATGAAAAAATATTGCAGCAAGGACAAGTCTGCCTTCTGTTTGTCTGAACAGAAATAATGGTCAAGGTTTTCAATGGTTATAAAAAACTATGGCAAGTTATTTCTTTTCTACTGTTAAATAATTTTTTAAATAGTGTCTTTCTTCATAGTCCTCCTTTTGTATTTTTGCAATTCCAGGGTTGGATCAGATCTGTATATATTCTTCTTAGGGTTTCTTTGCACGATAAAATAAGTCTTGGCTTCCTTTGTTTTTCTAATAATTATTCACCATGTGCTTACATCTCTCAAGGACAGCCAAAGGGTATGGCATTTAAGATGCAATATGAGGAAAGCCACAGGGATGCAACATTTTTTGTAAAGTGTATTTTTGATGTTGAAGCCAAGAAGTTTTCTTGGTTCAGTTATTTCAGGTTCATTATACCAGAGCTAGCAGATCTGGCCTGCAAACATTCCGATAAACCATTACAAAGCATCAAAAAGGAATATGGGAGGAAAAAATATTGCATGGATGCGTATTTTCTGACCACAGATTTGTCTAAAATGTAGAAATTGTATGGTGTAGCACTTTGTTTGGGAGATTACCTACATATCTAAGTCCACAAAATACATTATAGAAAATAATCTTTACATCAGACCAGCTTTGGAGCAAGTATTGCAGTAATGGAAACTACTGCAGAATAAATCCAAGGCTACAGAATGAAGATTTATTTGCCTTGCCAGGAGATACTTTCCATCATTCTGGTTTCTAGACAAAATATGGACTGCTGCTAAGCAAGCATCAAATGAAATAGCATTTGAAACAGAAAAGCATTGTTCGAATACTCCTGACATCATGTTTAATTTTTATGTAAACATAAGGAGTCCTTGGGTCAAGCATAATTTCTCGTTATTTTTGTTGCTTTTTAATTCATAACAAAACAGTGCTTTCATGGGGGAAAAAATGAAACAAATACAACAAAGGAAAAAGAAAACCTAGCATGATCAATCATTTTAGCAGTAAACAGTTAAAGCCTGGGAAAGATAAATGCATGGCCCCTTTCACTCAATAGATTGAAGACAGGATTGTGCTGGCTGCATATGAACAGATTGCCTATAGAGGTAGACGTCGTATGGACAAATATAATGAAATATGGTCCTCATTGATACAAAACACAGGAGGTTAAAAACCATGATAATTATATTAGAAATATATGAGATACAGTAGTGACTCAGTAGTGAAGAAACTGGGCTTGTAGGCTGGAAATCTGGCAGTCCGAAGGTTCGAGACAAAAGCACCACATGGTAGGGTGAATTCCCATCCTTGCCCCAGCTCCTGCACCAACCATGCAACCAAAAGTATGCAAATACGAATAGATAAATAAGTACCACTTTGGTGGGAAGATAATGATGCTCTGTGATGTCATGCTGACCACATAACCATGGAAATGTCTTCGGACAACGCTGGCTCAGTGGCCTTGAAATGGACATGAGCACCACCCCCTATAGTCAGCAATGACTATCAGAGTAAAATTCGCAGGAATTCTTTTATCATTACCTTTATTAGAAATATATATACTTGAAATATATTTGCATTAGATAACTATATTTAGAATTGTTAACTGTTTACTGTTAGAATGATTCAAGCACAGAATTATTAGCCATGTCATGTAAATAGTTTCCCATTGCTGTCTTCTGAGATTGTTTTTCTTTTTTTACTTTCCAGTATAGTCTAGAAAACATAAAAAGGATCATCTGTATCAGGGGTTGGTTCTACTTACCTTTACTACCAGTTCACAAAGGGATCGCTTCTGCGCATGCGCAGATCACTAATGATGACATCCGGGGCGATGGGTGGGGCCTCCCACTGGTTTTACTACCAGTTCTTGCGAACCGGTCCAAACTGGAGGCAACCTACCACTGATCTGTATACCATAGTAATTAATACTAGTAGTAATAGTAACAATAACAATAAGGAATATGTGGCTATGATCACCTAGTCACAGCCAATACCTTAACATTTTTTTAGCTCTTTGCAGATAGCACCACATATTGAAGCAATTTCCACAAGAACATCTTATTATTGTTCTTTATTGTTTATCATTTTAATATTTACTAATTTTTAATGTTTGCAAGTCACCCAGAATCGTCTTTAGATGAAATGGGAAGTACAGAAATCAAATCAATCAATCAATCAATCAATCAATGTGAAAAGACACAATATATATCATTTGTTTTCCAGGTTTGAGCTAGATCCAATTAAAAAAAGATATAAATAAGTTGCCCGAATCAGCAATTCAAAGCCTGGAAGAATTTCATCCATTTTAGGAAATCTTTTTTCCTAACTTCTTAAGAAGAAATATTGTTTCCATGGAATCAAGACAGAGAACTGAATGCCACTTTTTGTAGGTTAAAGTAAAAACAACAAAAAGAATCTAGATTTTTGTCCCAGGGGTCAAATTAGAGTTGCCAGGAAAGGATGGCTTCATCTTAAGGAGCGCTTAAGTTAATGTTACAGTTCAAGATCAGCTCTGAGAAGACTCTAAGGGAAAACTTTTAAGTTTCGCAAGTCTTGTTTTTCCCTAACAAAATATGTCATTCTGAGATCCCTGCCTGTGGTAAGTGGGGTGGCCCCCTGAAAAGAGGTTTATTAGTTCTTTCACAAAAGTGCAGCGGAAAGTTTTCCAGGCCATGTTTACTCAGACATGAAAGAGCTAGAGCTCAAAGGGATGAATCCATTCTGTTTTGGAAAAGCTGGTGGGTGCGTGGGGGGAGTTATCCCTGCAGATTTTTCTCGAACGAAAGCTTTGCCTTTGCCTTACATCCTTATAGGCTTTCATTTGCCTATAGCTTTCTGGCACATATTCTCAGCCTACAAAACGCATATTTTATTGGCAAAGATCTTGTTAGATTGGCATGAATGATTCCTTCCTGTGCTGGCTGAACTCAGAAAGCAAAACATGTTTAATGTGAATCGACTGATGTTTCTTGGAACAGCTGCTCTTGGAAAAAGAATGACATCAAAATGGAAGAAAGGGTGCTGCTTCCCCTCCCCTACATCCAGGTTGGGCAAAATAAACAGGTAGCTAACTATGTGAGTCTGTGTGGGTGTGAATATGAAACAGGAAGAAAGAGAATAAAATATAGAAATGTAGTAGTTGGACAGATGGAAATAAAGAAGAGCTGCTATAGATGTTCACTGTAGGAAAGAGCAGAATATTTTCAGAACCCGGGTAGTTCTAATTGATCAAAAAGGAATAGGATCAAGATAATAATAACAAGCCCAGATGTTTAAAAAAAAGAGTTAACTTCCAAAGTGAGAAAATAAAATAAGCCTCATTTAGCCATAATTCTCCTTGTTTGGGATTTAAGGTTCATTCATAGAACTGGATTTACTTATTGACTATGATTTGTTATGTATTCTCATTTGATTCCTTTTCTCTAAATCACATCATCTGTCAAAGAACCCAAAGTCCCATGTTTATTAACATTAGAGATGTGAAAGTTTGGGTGAAAATGAGGAAATTCAGGGGGAAGGATCATGCTTTCTTCCCCAGATTTCTCTCGATGGTATTATTTTTTAAAAAATTAAAATTTATTTTGTTTCTCCTCAGGCTCCATTCTTTTCCTGGTTCTCCCTACTTCTATATTCCTGGCAATTATCTGAGTGTAGAAGTTTCTTATGTAATTTGAATCCTGCTGAACTTCATTTAATTGTGTCTGATTGTATGCTGCAACAAACTCTGACAGAGGTGCCAATAAAAACAGTAATGCACTTGAAGATTTTTAGTTCTTCTCAGCATCTACTGTGATAATTCAGAAACATTGGTAGATGCAGCAAATTTCTTCCTTGGCAGGATGGCCTGTTGTCAAAATTCTATTGCGTTTTTATCTTTTGTGCTCCAATGACATATTTGCAACTTTTGCTTTTTTTCCCTTTTCAATAGGCCTTATAATGGTTCTTCAATAGACCTGTTTTTAACCTGGACTAATTTAATATTGAATTTAGTCTATTTGTGATCAAACTAAGGTTTAGATATGGAGTTGGACTTGGATTTGGATATTTTGCTTACTTTTTCAACCAGATTTGAGGATTTGCTGAAAAGGTGCAAAACTTTATCCTTCATCACTGAGACAGATTCCTTTGCTGAGAGGCTATGGGCAAACTACAGAGCAGGCAGTAATACCTTCAATCTTATTAAATCATCCTATATTGATGTCCCACTCCAAAGCAATTTCATCCATGCAGTTATGCTCTGCCTTGTATACCAGAGCTTTGCAATAAGAGAGGAGTGACGGCTGTTGGGATAAAAACAAATCTTAAAATCAATAGTTTTGTTAAAGAAAATTTGGAGATATTATCATAAAATCAATAGCATTGATGCCCTTGTCCTCCACTGTGGAAGTTCCCTTTGAAAATGCCATTCTACCTCTTTAAGATAAAGTCATATTTCATAGCCACTCCATATTCACTGTTAATTCTGTTGTCATTCAAGCAATAGGGCAACTCAAGCTAAATTTATTAGAACCAGGCTCATATCTCTCAGTGTGTGTGCCAAATGCACTTCTACACTTTCTTCTTGGAAGTCTGCATGAACATTACTAAAGTATTGATGAAAGCTAAGTTAAACACAGAGATCTCTGCCCACCCCACTTAATGCTTGTAGACAACTTTGTCTTTTCTTGGAAGAAAGATGAAGATGTGGTTTTTAGTTACCACAGTCTATTAACCCAATATCTAGAAACAAGATGGTAGGCCCTTGACTCCCTAACCTACAGAAAAAAACAAACAAACCAGAGTAATCTCCTTAATACTGTAAAGATCACTTCTTCAGAAAAATCTTTACTTTAGCCTATTTTATTAATACTTTACCTCTATTTTTAGGGAATAATATTTTTCCTTGCTAAATTTAATAACATGCTATCTATAATTTTAGAGGAGAGGTGAAACAATATCTGTGTTTGAAAAAAAACAAGTTAATTTATCATGGTTTATGTGTTGTCCTATGTATCAAATCTGGCATTCTGATCTAGCATGTCCTTCTTAGTTAATCAGTTGCCCAGATTAGATGAGGAAAATGTGTTGTTTGTGCCAGTGGATCTACCTATAGAAATATTCAGGACAGATGCCAACTTGTATTCAGTTATGATTATTACTAAGGGACTTTGGATCTAATTCTGGAAGAGCAAATGTAGAAGATATTGTATATCAATTTTTTGGTGTTTTATAAACATGCATATAAAAAATCTCTTTATTAATCCTCTAATAATCTTAGAGAAAACGATCTGTCATGGTAAAATAACTCATCAAGAAAGCCAACAATTAGAGATAATCCAAACAATCTTTTTTATTGATCCAAAGCTATCAGGTTACAGTGAATCACTGGTCTTTTGCAAAGCAAGAGCCAGAATTATAAGACATATTATATAACATTATATGAAATATCAGTTAAAGGCAGCTGGAATGTACATACATTATACAGTAACTGACCAGGATACGTAGGCATCCTTTACAATGTAGGAAAGATACATTCCTTAAAGGCAGCATAGCCACTTTTTGATATATCACTTTTACCACTGCTCTAATTATTATTTCAACAAGCTGTCCCTGTACTTTAGTACAGAGATAAGGAAATACAATGGTAGACGTTTTTGGATTTTCTGCTTCTGAGGCTTAATTTTAATAACCAATTAGTCACTAACAGAAAAAGCTGGCATAGAAAGGAAAAGTTCAGTCTTAAAGGTGCTGTATGAGAAATACAGCAAAGAACAGAAAAAGAACATTTTTCTCACATCTATCAATGTATGCATATAGATGATTATACAGTTGATGCAGCCTGAGTTCTTATTCCAGCCAAGCACAGATAAAGACATGAAGATGGTTGGCTATTAAAAACTCCTATCTCTTTGCTGAATGTATAGAAACATAAGTTCATTGAAAACATTTTTCTTTCCTCTAAAACGTTTGAAATTTAAGTGATACACAATAGCCATTTCCACTCCGTTGTACTTTCACCATCACCCCAATCCTTCAAAAACATTGTGAAGCTGACCCACAGTTGTCTTCACTCTTCTCAGTCTTGAAGGATGGAAAACAATATTGCAGCAAGGGAAAGGACTTGGAATGCAGAAGAAAGTAAGAATTCCTATCAATGGAAGAAAATATCTGCTTTCAGGAATGTGAGGGTGGGGAATTTTACTGCACTTTTGTACACACACCAGCAAAGATGCCAATAGATTGATTTGGCTCACAGATATAACCAATATCTGGAGCAGATTTTAAACTTCTACAAGGGCCAACATTCAGACATTTTATGATACTTGTAATCAGTTATTATTTAATAACATTTATTTGATAACATTTAGTGAACATTCATTGACTGCTATACATGCAACGTACAATATTCATTAAGGTATTTTACAAGAGGCACAAAGTTTAGACACATGTAGTTAAGCTTATATTTATTTTACATCCAGACCTCACAATAACAGCTAGAAGGAGAGGGCCACAGGTTCCAATCTGAATTCCAATTTAGTAATTCAAAAAACATACCCGCTGAACTTTCTCGTATCTCTGTTAGACTCATAACTCAAATATCTATTTTGTTCTGTTGACATCTGCTAAGGATATGACAATTTTATGTAAAATTATTAATTAATTAATTAATTATTGGATTACACAAATATTTTAAGGGGATTAAATCCTTACAGGACGTTACATCAATCAAATTTTAGGAAAACGGGTTCAAATCTTTTGTTTATTCTCATTCTTTTGTTCAGCATGTTAAGCTTTGGTTTTGTTTTTTTTTTTTTAATGTGACAAACAATTTTCATTTCTTGGGGACTTCGGATGAAATATAACACTTAACATGACCTCCCTGAGATCTTCACGGGTGACAAGTTTTTATGTGACTAGAGTCAAAGCTGTTTTAACAATAAAACATTTTCTATGCTTTATTTTAAAAAAAAAATATTGCATCCTGATACATTTCATGGACAATTGTTGTGAAAATGGCATGTCTATGACACAAAGGTAGAACATTTAAGAAAGTTTAAGTTAGGGTAAGGGCTAGGGTTAGAGTTATTTACAGTATCCTGAAAGGAGGATGTATTTAGATTTCAAAATAAATTATTTCTTTGGCATGCATTCTAAAGGTGTGTGTAGAAATGAAATTTACACAAATTTACACATATTGGGACTGCAAATCAGAGGTGGGTTTCAGCAGGTTCTGACCAGTTCTGGAGAACCGGTAGTGGAAATTTTGAGTAGTTCAGAGAACCGGTAGTAAAAATTCTGACTGGCTCCGCCCTCATCTATTCTCTGCTTCCTGAGTCCCAGCTGATCGGGAGGAAATGGGAATTTTGCAGGAACCTTCCCCTGGAGTGGGGTGGGTATGGAGATTTTACAGTATCCTTCCCTTGCCACGCCACCAAGCCATGCCCACCAAACCATGCCATGTCCACCAAGCCACTCCCACAGAACTGGTAGTAAAAATTTTTGAAACTCACCACTGCTGCAAATGACCCCTTAGAAGAGACCCTGGCAGACTCCACAAGAAAAAAAATGACGTATTAAATCTCCTCTCTCCAAAAACCTTCTTGGTCTTTAGATATTGGCCATGCTTCCTACTTTGGGATACCAACTTGGCAATTTATATTGTCACCACCTATTTTGCAGAGGCTGCCTCACCTGGTATCTATTCCTATCTTTGGGAAGAACTTGATAGGTAGATAAAATTGCCAAATCCAGTCTGAACATCTGGATGACTATGCGATGATCCATAATAAAATCTTACTATGCAGATCCCTGGTATATAGTATAGAAGCGTCTCAGTCCTTCCTTGAGAGAGGGATCAATTGTACAAGAAAGAAACAAAACCCACCTCTGATTACTATAATTTGCATTTATCTTGAACAGGAAATGTTGCCATTTTAATACCTAAAGTCATTATTCTTTTCAACTTTAGATATTAAAATGCCAACATTTCCTGTTTGAGGTAAATACAGAACATACCGAATCTTGGACAATCATAAGAGAGAATTATGAACAAAAATACAGGTCTCTCTCTCTCTCTCTCCTCCCCCTCTCTCCCCCCCCCTATTCTGAGGATACCTACAAATTGAAATACGTACAATTGCTGAGTTTCCAAAAACAAATACAAGACAGGAAATTTACAAATATAGAGAATTTAATATCAACATTTTAATGCAAATATCTTTCTAGCCTTGTTACTTATTCCTTCAGAGATAGCACTTGAAGCATCTCTTCTTTGAATCCACTTTCCTGGACTATATCTTTTTCAAATTTTAATCTGAGATTCTTGAGAATAATGTTTTTCTTTTTTCCATTTTAGCAACTCTAGTCTTGGTGTTAAAAACCCTGACATTTTCCTATTTCATAAATAGAGAGAGAAACTGGGCCATCTCTCTGTGTATTTGACATTTCTTTGTTGTAAAGATGTGTATCCTATGTCTGCATTGTTTTATTGTACAACCACTCATGTCCATAAGAGTAAGCCTGGCATGTAGGCTCATGGGCGGTAGTTGTTAGACTCACTACCTGCCATTCACAACAGATTTCATCAGATATTAATATTATTCTTGTTTATATATTTATTTCTATCCCACTTCTTCTTCAGTCTGGTTATACTTTGTTTTTCTTTCTAGCTTTTTCCTGCAAGTACTTTTTTTGCTCAATGAATGTTGATCTATTACAAGGGTGTCAGACTTGCTGTGTCACATTGACATCATGTGACGTATCATGGCATTTTTCCCTTTGTTGAGCTGGGGTGGGCGTGACCTGTGTGTGACGCATCCGGCCTATGGGCCACCAGTTTGACACCCCTGATCTATTAGTTGCAACAGGAATTGACTGACCAACTTGTTGCCTGAGCCTGTCATTGTGGATTAAGATAGAGTGACTGGCCCAAAGTTACCCAGCTGACTAGAATCAATCAGAATAGAGCTGGAAGGGATCTTGGAGATCTTCTAGTCCAACCCTCTGCTCAAGCAAGAGACCCTATACCTGTGATGATGAACTTATGGCATGCATGCCACAGGTGGCACTCGTAGCCATATCAGTGGGCAAGCAAGCTCAGCTCCGGCACACACATCTGATTTTCGGGCCTTCTGGGCCCACCGGAAGTAGGGAAACAGGTTTTTTCCTGCCTCTGCAGAACGTCAGGGGGGGAAGGTCCATTTTTCTCTCTCCCCAGGCTCCAGAGCCTTTCTAGGAGTCTGGGGAGGGCGAAAATGACCTTCCCCACCCCCTGGAGGCCCTCCAGAGACCAGAAATGGCCCAGACTCCTAGAAAGGCTCTGGAGAGCAAAAAATGGGCCTTCGGGTCCCACCGGAAGTTGCCAAACGGTCCACTTTCGGCCTCCAGAGGGCCTCCGGGGAGGTAGGGAAGGCTGTTTTTGCCCTCCCCAGACTCCTAGAAAGGCTCTGGAACCTGGGGGGAGTAAAAAATGGGCCTACTGCACCATCACGTGCCAGAAGCGGGGGGAGTGTAGGGGGGTTGTGTGCGCATGCATGGGGTCTGGGCGCATAAAATTATGGGTGTGGGCACACGCACATGCAGCCCCCTTGCTCCTGGAACGTGATGGCAAAAAGGTTAGCTATCACTGCCCTATACCATTTCAGACAAGTGACTAGTTCAGTCTCTTCTTAAAAATTTCCAGTGATGAAGCACCCACAAATTCTGACGGCAAGCTATTCCACTGGTTAATTGTCCTCACTGTTAGGAAGTTTCTCCTCCATTCCAGGTTGTTTCCCTGATTAGTTTCCATCCATTAGTTTCCATCAATTGTTTCTTGTCCTGTCCTCTGGTGCTTTGGAAAATAAGTTAACCCCCTTCTCTTTGTGGCAACCTCTCAAATAGTGGAATACTGCTATCATGTCCTCTTTTTCTCGTTTTTACTAGTCTCCCTTTTCATTTTTGTAATGTGGTGGCCAAAACTGGATGCAGGTGTGGCCTTACGAAGGCTTTATAAAGTGGTACTAATATGCCACATGATTTTGATTCTATGCCTCTGTTTATACAACCAAGGATTCTATTAGCTATTTTGGCTGCTGCTGCATACTGCTGGCTCATATTTAAGAGATTGTCCGCTAGGACTCCAAATCAGTCTTCTGGTACATAGCCTGCTGCCTCAATCACTACACCAAATTAGCTCTGAGTGTGATTATACATTTCCCTCCCGTTTGTCATCCAGCATTTCACATTATTATTGTCCTTTTTATTGGTGAAGTTTTGGGAGGGTCCCTTCTTTAATTATTTTTCTAGACATTTTATATGCTTTTGTGTATTTTGGGGTTTCTGGCCAAAGCTGTTGATCCCATTTTCTTTTGCCTGTCTCCTATTGCTGTTTTAATTTCATAATGGTAAGAACCTTCCCATCAGTTTTGAAAATAGAAAATATTATTATGGTAGTCCCAGCAAAACAGATTACCAGCACCAGATTTGAAATAGTAATGGCAGTTGCTGCAGAAGACCCCTTGCATAAGCCTGATGATGGCAGATGAGATTCTGCCGAAACGTTGCCAAAGTGCTCTCAATCTTACACGGGAGAAGACCCGAATACACCAAGACTTGCTTATATATACATATACATATACATATACATATACATATACATATACATATACATATACATATACATTTCCAGTGGCATCTGTTAATTTCTTGCTACCTTATAAAAAATACCTATACCAAATAATCTTTGCGTTTTCTGTTGACTATCCTTTGAACTCAGAAAAGACAATTGTGCACTTGATGTGCCAGCATTCCTTGCATTTTAAAGTGACTCACGCAATACAAAAGATAAAATAGTTTCTCTGATCTGCTGGTGCTCGGTATCTTGCCAATTTGAAAAGAACAGGAAACTCATGCATATTTGATAGTTTCACTGAAGCAGTGGGACTTGACACTAGATGTGGGTTAGTCTATTTCATTTCAAGACCAGCAGCTCCTCCCCACCACTAAACTGGTCACTTTCAGTGTGATCCTCTCAGAGGATATAAACAGGAAATAACTTTGTGTAATGGGATATGCAAAGAGAGAGTGAGCAAGCTCGGCTTTTATCAATATCTCTCCCCCTGCCACATCTTTCAAGAAAGGTCACTCGTTCTTCTATTGATGAGTCAAATTACACCTACTATTGTGCACTTCTACTAACCCCCTGCAATGCTGACCTTTCATTTAAACGAAACATTCATTCTTAAAAATAAAAAGGGCAGACAATTAATAAAAAGCAAAGCCAGGAGTCATTGTGGTATATTATTATCACACTATTAAGTGGTAATAATATTACCACTTAATAGTGGTAAGGTTTGAATCAAGTTATAATTAATGACATTTTTCTAATTTTTCTCATAGGGTCTTTCTCCAGTTTAAAAGATTCAAAAGTTCTGAATCACCGTACCCTTGGGCCTGGCACAGACAACTGCAGCTTTCAAGGGTGATTACATTTTTCCACACAGGAGTCTAGAATTGCAAAAACTGTTTTTCACATACAGAAATGTTCTTTGTGAGAAGCCAGAATTTAAGTAGCAGCATGTTCCAACTTCTCAGACCACTTTGATATCAGGAGGTCCAAAGTGTAAATCAGTAGCTACAGTGAATTCAGCAAAGTCCAATATACTTTCCAGTTTAATTTCCAATTACTCAGAGAGGTTCACAACAACCATGGTTCAATGTTCAAAGTCTTTCTGAATCTGACCGGACACTAGTAAGATCCCACATTAGGAATTACTTAGTGGCGATAAAAGCAGCGAAATGTAGTTATTTTGCTGCTCTTATTGCGTCATCAGATAATCGCCTGGCCGCCCTCTTTAGGGTGACCCGCTCCCTGCTCCACCAGGAAGCGCGGGAGGACCCCTTGGAGGGTAGAGCCGAGGATTTTGTTCAGTATCTGTATGACAAAATCACTCAGATTCGGGAAGATTTGGACTCCGACTGGGTAGTCTCAGGGGGAGAGACAGGGGCAGGTCTTGAGAATGTTATCTGGGATGAGTTTGATCCTGTGACCTCTGAGGACGTGAACAGGATTCTGGGTAGACTGAACGCGACCACTTGTTTATTGGACCCGTGTCCTTCCTGGTTAGTACTGGCTTCCCAGGAAGTGACACGAGGCTGGCTCCAGGGGATTATAAACGCTTCACTGGGTGAGGGTGACTTTCCCGCCGCCTTGAAAGAGGCGGTGGTGAGGCCTCTCCTCAAGAAGCCTTCCCTGGACCCGGCAATGTTGGTAAATTATCGTCCGGTCTCCAACCTTCGCTTTGTTGCGAAGGTTGTTGAGAGTGTGGTCGCGCAACAGCTCCCCCAGCACCTGGATGAAACGACATATCTGGATCCGTTCCAGTCGGGCTTCAGGCCCGGGTACAGCACGGAAACGGCATTGGTCGAGTTGGTTGATGATCTCTGGAGGGCTCGGGACAGGGGGTGCTCCTCTGTCCTGGTCCTGTTAGATCTCTCAGCGGCTTTTGATACCATCGACCATGGTATCATGCTGCACCGGTTGGAAGAGTTGGGGGTGTGAGGCACTGTGTTGCGGTGGTTCTCCTCCTTTCTCTCTGACCGGTCGCAGTCTGTGTTGACAGGGGGACAGAGGTCGACCCCGAGGCCCCTCATATGTGGGGTGCCGCAAGGGTCGGTCCTCTCGCCTCTCCTGTTCAACATTTATGTGAAGCCGCTGGGCGAGATCATCCGTGGTTTCGGGGTGGAGTACCATCAGTACGCTGACGACACCCAGCTGTACATCTCCACCCCGGATCACCCCAACGATGCCCTTGAAGAGATGTCCCAGTGCCTGGAGGCCGTACGGATCTGGATGGGGAGGAACAGGCTCAGGCTCAACCCATCCAAGACCGAGTGGCTGTGGTTTCCGATGTCCCGATATAGTCAGTTGATGCCATCACTGACTATTGGGGGCGAATCATTGGCCCCCACGGAGAGGGCTCGCAACTTGGGCGTCCTCCTGGATTCACGGCTGTCTTTAGAAGAGCACTTGACGGCCGTGACCGGGAGGATTTTTCATCAGGTTCGCCTGATTCGCCAGTTGCGTCCCTTTCTGGATCGGGACTCGTTACGCACGGTCACTCATGCCCTTGTCACCTCCCGCCTGGACTATTGCAATGCTCTCTACATGGGGCTCCCCTTGAGGAGCACCCGGAGGCTCCAACTGGCGCAGAGTGCGGCCGCGCGGGTGGTAATGGGAGCGACATAGCGTTCCCATGTAACACCCCTCCTGCACGAGCTGCACTGGCTCCCGGTGGTCTTCCGGGTGCACTTCAAGGTTCTGGTTACCACCTTTAAAGCGCTCCATGGCTTAGGAACTGGGTACTTGCGGGACCGCCTTCTACCACCAATAGCCTCCCACTGGCCGGTACGCTCCCATAGAGAGGGGCTCCTCCGGGTGCCATCAGCCAAACAATGCCAACTGGCGGCCCCCAGGGGGAGAGCCTTCTCTGTGGGGGCACCTACTATCTGGAACGAGCTCCCCCCAGAGATACGGAGGATCCCGGATCTGCGCCTTCCGCCGCGCCTTAAAGACCTTACTATTTCACCAGGCCGGCCTGGCCTAATTTTCCCCCTCTTTTATAAAAGATTTTTAAAATTTTAAATATCTTTTAGTATTTTATATATTCAATTTTAAATTGGTTTTAGAAGTTTGGGGTTTTAAATTTGTCGGGGCCAAAATTATTTAATTTGATTTTATTCTATTTTTAAATTTTGTATGTATGTGTTTTTATTGTTTGGCTGTGCACCGCCCTGAGTCCTTCGGGAGTAGGGCGGTATAGAAATCTAATAAAATAAATAAATAAAATAAATAAATGTTAATTCATATAATTGGTTCCAATCAAGGATTGAAACTGACCTGCAGGCTTTCATACTTTGAAGATAAGGCACAGGAAGAAATGAACATACCCTTGAACACAAACACATAAACAAGCTTTGATTATCTTAGATACCTATTCCTTGGATTGCATTCAGACTTGTCCTTCAACAGAGTAAGGTCTTAGATTTTACTTAAGTACAGTCAGCATTAGTTATCTCTGATTCTTAGAGCAAGGCATGCTCTTGAGTAGAATGTTGTACCAGATAGTTTTCCTTGTAATTGTCTAAACCTCCAACTCCAAGAGCTGTGGTGGCACAGTGGTTAGAATGCAAAACTGCAGACTAATTCTGCCCACTGCCAGCAGTTTGATCCTTACCAGCTCAAGGTTGATTTGATCTTCTATTCTTCTGAGGTCAGTAAAAAGAGGACCCAGATTGTTGGGGGCAATATGCTGACTTTGTAAACTGCTTAGAGAGAGCTGTAAAGCACTATGAAGTGATATATAAGTCTAAGTGCTAATGCTAAGTGCCAGCTCCCAGACTTCTGACTTTCTACATGGAGAAGCAGATGGAAGCAGATTGGATAAATGAGAACATGATTTAACTGAGGATTTTCAGGTATGGAGTCAGACACTGAATAGAAATTCTTCTTGGCCAATGATGCTGGGCCTGGCTTCTTTGATTTTCTATGTGTCTTGATCTTCCTCATCATAAAAAAAAGATTGATAGGGTGAGTGTATAACAATAAGTGTTCCCATTCATGAACAAGAAGGTGCAATTTACATATTAGAGGCACGCCTCTAGTCTAAAAATGGGAAATATTAGTCATATTACAATTTTCATGAATATTTTTCTTCTTTACATCAAAGTTCCCCATCCTTTCTGGCTTTGCAGACTATCGTGGGGAAGGGAATGATTCCATGTGAGCAATGGGCAAATGGTGCATCAGCGTATGCACCGCTGCTTGTGTAAGTAGGGATGCACCTGCATGCTTGCCCGCCACTTCCGTGGCCTGGTTTTGAACTACTCAAGGCTGGGTAGTGGGCCACGGGCTGGGGATTGGGACCCCTGATCTTCATACTTGCCTATTAACTCCTCATGAAAAGTATCGGCATGGTTTTAAGGTTCTAAAAGAATTTCTGTTGAATTTGCCATAGTTAAACACAGTTTCTTTTCCAGATGCAAAAGCAGATGCAATAGCTGTCAGAAACAGCAGCACTTTCCAAGATCATATATATTTTGGGATCATTCTCTATGAGTTAACAAGGGATGTAAGCTCTCGTTTCTTTTTGGCCTGCCACTAGTGATAAAATCACACATCTGAACATATTTTGCCTGATGGCAGATAAATTTGTGCAGGCAGATTCTGCAAACGGTTATTCATCAACAACCCAATTACATGAATATTGCATAGCTATATCATGAAGAATGCATTCAGAGGTGTTGCTGTGCGTGAGACCATGGAAATCCGTGTGTAGGGAAAAAACTAGTACATGTATACTGACATAAACAGTTGAAACTCATTGGTGGCCAATCAGTTTTCACAAGCAAAAATAGAACAAGAGTTATGACACGGGGCAACTCTCCTGATAGCTAAAAAAACAAAGTTCAGTGGAGTAACGTCTTACTTTTTGCAATGCACATCTAAACTTTTAGTTTAGTAAATGTATCTATTCAGAATAAGCACAAGAGATATAAGTATATGGTACTTATTTTGCATCAATGTAATAACAGGTTCAACACTTTGTAGAATCACATATTAAATCTGATTCAATTGTCCCAGTAAGTATTCTTCATTATGTTGTGATTTCTAATGTGCGGTTCTTAATAAAAACAATGCTAGGCAAAATTGCTTTGCTGTCTATGACATTACAATGACATTTAAGAATGAACTTAATTCACTTTATATATTAGAAACTGACATGTTGCCTCTTTAAAGTCATCACTTGTGTAATATCTCTGTCTGCAGTGGATTGCATTCATTAAGCTGTCCTTCCTGTAATATGATACGCTAGAAAAGTATAAAACTTTTATGGCCTTTTCCTTTATTACTCTTTAATATAATTCAACCAGACTTAAAGGTTTTCATATTCACATGATTCAAATTATGGAGTTGAACAGATGTTTAAATTTCTTTGTCATAGTCTTGCCTAATTTTGGAATTTGTAGCCTCTGATATAGCACTCAAAAACTAAGCATGAGTTATTGTGTCCTGGTAATACTTTTTGGTATATATTTCTATGTATTATTATATTTTTCTTCTGACTGGACAGGCTAGTCATTAACCTAAATCTTCTGTATGTAGAAATATATTCTAACTATGGTTCTATCTTAAAGAATTGTAGAGCAATCACAGACTAATCTTGTTTCTTCTAGAGAGACAATATAATTCATGAAGACAGTTTATATTACAGGATGAGGCCTCATTATATTATCCATTCATCAGCATTATTGGCTTCTCATAATACAATCAGGATCCAGTGGAAATAAGTGAAATAAGAGCACTGAACTTCCCTTCTGTTTTACATGTTATCTTCTGTAAAAAAAAATAAAAAATGCAACACTTATTATTTCCAAGCAAAATATTTAACTAATCAACTAAATCTGCACTTTAATAGCAACAGCTAAGAAAATAGCTAGCAAGGTAAATTGAATAATATGCATTGCAGTTAGGTAATGTAGTTGACTTTGGAAATTTTCCATCCTTCATATGGATTAAGCCTGGGGAAACATTATTTAATTATGGAGTTTGGGGCACTGTCCAAGCTTACTTAGATAACATAAATTGAGATAAAATTGAGGAAACTAAGTAAGGTCATCTTGACTTCAGCCACCACCACACAATCTTGGGAATCAGTGACAATATTTTCATTTCTATAGTTTGGAAATTCCAAAAGATTCCCAATCACATCAAAGCTAAAATAAATCTATGTTGCAGACCACATTTTAATTATTCTTTACAAGTATTTCAACCATTTAGCAACTCACTTCTCTTCTTCAGGTCTCAAATATAAATGAATTGCTGTGAGAAAATAGGAGCATATAATTATCTATGTTCACCAGCTTAAATTGCTTATAAAGTAATAAAAGTGGGATTTAAAAAAAAATCTTTAAAAATGGTGGGAATCTGTATCAATGCAAAGAGTGTCCATTAAGAATCCATTCTTTGCTTCAAACTTTCAGAATATAGTTCCAGTATGCCACCATTGGGAAAATGAGGCCAGCATTTAGTAGATATATTTAGTAGATAAATTAACAGTCATCAAAAATCCATCATTTTTATTTTCCAGAGGTGTACTTGATGGATTTTGAGCACACTCATTTAAGAACTGATGTTAACACACAATACTTCCTACTAAAAATTCTATGATAGCAATTAAGTTTCCACAGAGTTCTGAAATTCAGAAGCATCGCTAGTTTAGCCATCATTGTAAATCAAGCTACTGTTTTCGGATTTATGTTGTTAAATCTGAACTACACTCATTTGGGAATGTGTGTTTTTTCCACTCATTTGAATTATGACAGCAGAGGTAATGTACCAGAATTTGGGGAAGAAATTAGGCTGAATAGCTCATCTGCCCACCTGTCCATCTACCTGTCTATTTAGCATTTTGTCCTTATTTTTATTTCCTAATTGCTTGTAGTACCACACATTAATTACTCTCCATGTACAGCGATTTACCCTAAGCTCCCTAGTGGCTCATTTTTTCTTAGCTTCAGTGCCTGGCCCTGTATTTTTGCAATCCATTATTCTATCTAATTTTAAGCATTCTCCTTGTCACTGCCCTTCAGAACTATATTAATCTGTACCTAATTTTATCATAGACAGAATAAATATTTTATGCTTTTTCCCTTGTTATAAGTGTAATATGATTCTCTGTTATTTTATTTTATTTTTCTCTCTGTCTATCTAGGGTTTACATGGCATTTTAATTTTAGACGTTGTTCCAATAAAGATTCTACTTGTAAAGTAAGCAGTCCTCCAATGCTTTGCTCATCTCTCTACAAATCCAGTGTTTTGTTTACTTCCCTAATTGCTGTCAGCTTTGACAGGAGGCTGATTGTTTTAAAGTTTATGCCAATTATTTGTTAAGCTGTTTAAAGTATGCAGAAACAACAACTGATTTGTAGGTTAAAAATGCTATTTATAATAAGAGGTAGAATGGGCTGTCAAGATATTGCATTTAATGAAGTAGATTTAGTTGAAGGTTAATTGTACTGGCTGCTTGTTAAATGCAAAAGGCATGTCTCTCACAAAACATCTGGAAATCATCACAATCATGTCAGCTAGAGTTTCTCATAAGAATATTTTCCAGGAGAAAACGAAATGCCCACTTTCAGTGTTCATTAAAATGTCTTTGGGAAACTTTGAGCCAAGACATACTAGCAGATAGTCAGAAATATGTTGCCTCAGAACCAATATACTGTAGAACAAATAGTCCATGTGTGAGAAGAAGTGATTAATTGTATTTCTTCTGAATCTCTATCCATTTATTTAATTGGATCACCCTAGGCCTTAGCTTGATTGGAAGGAGACTTCCAGAACTGATCTTAAATCACAAAATCATAGCTCAGACAATAGAACAGGAGAACCAGCAGGTCACACCCTTCTTATCCATGGCATTGAAAGGGGAAATGTTTTAACCACATCACTACCACAATCAATCCCTTCAATCCCAGCAGCTACAGTGAAAGATTGGCTGGTGATTACTCTTAAGACTTGTATCTTGGATGGAGAAGGAACCTTCTGAGAAAGGGATCATGTCTGGCAATAAGCATGCCAGAAACTCTTGTCACTATATCATGGGTGCCATTAATTTACAATCTACAATAACTATTATGAAGAGGAGGTTCTCTCTCTCTTCATAAAGAAGACTCTACTAGGTAAAAATGATTTACGATATTGCATCTAATTTAGAAATGAACTCATAAGTATTCATTGTTCTCTGAACTTACTAATTTGTTTTCCTGGTGTTATTGCATTAAATGGATGTCACCAGCAATGCAGGATACTGTCATTTTTGCCCAGATTTCATTTTCCATCTTAAGATCATTCTGAGCATTTTTGTCAGGTCGTGCAGAGGGCTGACAGCTAGTGATAGCATATGATCAGTATGAAATAATGCCGGGGAACTGACATTGTCATTTGCAGCAATCCTTTGGAGGAATAGCTCCAGTTGATCAGTCTAAATTGTACAACACTGTGTATCTGTAGAAGGATAATATTCACTTCTAGTATGTCTTTGCTTGTCTTTCCTACCGTATAAAGTAAACATTTGCAAATATTTGTTGCCTACTGCATCTTTCCATTTCATCAAGTTTAGGAACTTAAAGTTCAGATAAAAATAAATTTCATCATTTATATCCAGCTTTTCTAATTCAACAGTCCTCCCAAACAGCTGAACATCAATATAAACATATATTTAATAAAATACTTTTATGTTAAATCAATTGAAGGAATTTCTAGGTTCTCTGTATAGGGAACAATGTAAATAACAGTAATCCTGTAGCAATGACTGAGTAGTCTCTAGCTAGAGTAAGCTTCTGTGATGGTTGTCATACGGTTTTATTTGGTGACTATTGTTAATTACCCATTTTCTCCCATAGAACCTAGTCTCTGATCCCTAGATTTTGGCTCAATGTTTTTTAGAAGTAGTTTATAAACACTTATAAATGCTTTCCTGGCAGCTCTTTTCTTATCGTGTTTACTGGGAGACAAATTTTTGGCAAAGGGTCAGGGACATTGAAAAATTGGCCTTGGCGTATTCACCATAATGTGAGAACAATATTCACTTTTTGAGAATTTATAAGCAGTGCAAGGAAGAGTCTGCCAAAAGCATTAGATAGTTAATGAATGCTGGATTAGAGCGAGATTGTCAGTTTGTAAAGAAGCAGGCTAAATTCTTTTTCTTTTTTTTTTTAATATTCAGATTTTTTTTCTCTTCCAATTTTTGGAGTCATGTTTCTTGCTCAGGGATCTGTTACACCATAAAGCACTGAAACCAACAGTTTTTTTTTCTGCCAGGGATCAGATTGGAAAGATTTATACAGACAGCTGTCTCTACATTTGCATTCTTAGAGTTTTAATAAAAATGAAAGTCTGTTTCATTTGAAGAATCATTTTAGCGTAATTTCCAATTTAGGTGACAGATCCCTCAGTGTGAATGAATGGAGATAGAATGTGATATCATGTTTGCATTGCAACTCAACAAACCAGAGAAAGTCTGCTCCCTCGTTACAATTAACAATTGTAATTGTACAATTACAATTTTTTGGGGGGGGCACATATTTAACTTGGCACATTTCTGCTCCAAATTCTTTATTAAAAAAATCTATGGAAATCTACCAAATCAGTTGTGGGAACAGATGGGGACTGAATGTGCTTCATATAGTTTATGAAGTGGTGGAGAAGTCTTTTAATTATTTTTTAACAGTTGCAAAAGCCTAAGGCACTTACAGCAGTGCCATGTTCTTTGAGAAGCAGAGGGTTATTTTATTTTGTTGTTTTTCTGGTACTTCATGAACTGTGTGATCACACCATACTTTACGTTCTTATGGACCTCTATTCTTCAAGGAACCTTCTTTCTGCAATGAAAAAAAAAAGAAGGAACCATTTGGCTTCTTTCATAAAAATTGGACAATAACCACTACTGTTTAGGTTTTAGTGTCTGAGAACTGGGAGACTAAAACATTATGAGTTCCAGTACAGTGTAGTAGCTAATATGTTAGACTAGGATCAGGGTGTCCCACATCCTGGTCCACTCTCAGCCACAGAAGCTTACTATACCATGGTTTCTGTCTCAGTCCAACCTAACTCACAGGGTTGTTATTGACAAAAACAAGAAGAGGAAGCAACATGTACACTATAGTGAATTCCTGAATTAAAATGGGACATACAGTAAATCAAAGAAAGAACCCACTGGTTGGATATGCACTGCCTATTATTTGTCCTGAGTCAACTGGAAGCAAAATACTACTTTATTTCCACCACATTTTCAGGTAGTATTTAATTCATAATTTTCAGACCCTGCCTGTCAACTCTGAATCAAACCTGTCTGAAGCCATCTTTTCCTGCTTCATAGTTGCCACATACTCTGGGGCAGGGAGGTGGGGGAGAAAGTAGGTAGACTGTCTCACAGACAAAACAACGAGCCTTCCCATGGGAACCAAGGTCATTCCTTGGAATGAGGACCCAGATTGTTGGGGGCAATATGCTGACTCTGTAAACAGCTTAGAGAGGGCTGTAAAAACACTATGAAGCAGTATATAAGTCAAAGTGCTATTGCTATTGCTATTGCTATTGCTATTCCAACAGGCGGCAGTGGAAGGAGGAGAGGAGTGACTGTGGAGTCATCAATGGTTTTAATTGGACAACATGACTTGGGACACTGGGGGGAGGGAAACATTTATTCTTTTAATTATACTTTTAAAGCAGGAAACTTCAGAGTTGGTTTTCACTGGCTGTGCTGATATGATGTATCCAATAAATATATTCTTTGATGGACCTACCTGCCTCAGAGTTCTGATTTCTTTGGGTGCATTACTCGGAACCCTGACACTGCCTCTAACTGATTTATATGTGTCTGATACCTCAATGCCTAGTATGACTACAACGTACACTTTTAAGATCCCCGGTTTCACCTGCAATACTATTTGGATACATAGCAGCAGCATTCATGGTTTTAGAATATGACAGTATATGCTTCTCCACTTCCGCTCTACCTGTATCTAAGTCTAGAGGTAGTTGCACCAACATATTGCCATCACTTGCAGGATTCCATTTAGCTGCAATAGAATCTGTCTCCATCCTAAGGTTCCCAGTTTTTTATTTCAAAAAGTATTTTGAAATGGACGCTATTGGAACATGGTAATTATGTATTTAGGTGAACAGATTCTGTCTTAGTTGATCCAGAATGGATTTATTTAATATATTTAACTCAAATTGTGGTCATAGAAATGAATTAAAGTTGAGTCCTAATGGAAACACTTCATATAATGTAAGCTGCATGTCATTGCAGTTCCGGTCTGTTCAGCCCTAGGCAGACTGCAAATTATAGTCTTAAAATATAAGTAAGCTTTTCATTTTCCTTTATTTGCTGATGATAAGATCAATCATTCATATTTTACTGTAGAACTTTCTATGTTGATTGAATCTAATTTAAATATTGGAAGCATTTCAAAGATTTTTTCATCAAAACAATAGTGTCATATCTGCTTTGCTTTATTTAAAAAAACCTAAATTTGTAAGGGGGGGGAAACTATTTTTGAGTGCCAAGCAAGGTTGCACATTCATATTTAGTAGACCATCACTGTGCTAATGTCCTGCTAAGTTTTAAAGATCAATATCATGGAAAAGCAGTTCAAATTTAATTTCACATTTTATGGAAAGAAAAGAGTACAGATTATACTGATACTCTTGAAAATGGAGCCCATGATCTGATTCTATAATTAAGATGGGATCTCTGGAATGTAAGCAGATGGATTCATTAATTGCTTCCATTATGGAGACATATTGTTGTAATAAAAATTATATTGCTTTGAATCATCTCAATGGTATGCATGCCCTGGGAGTACTATTATTTTTTTTTAACCTCTTCTCCAAAATAATTTGTAAGAGTTGCCAAATATATTTTCATAGCTTTTTAAGTGTATGGAAAAGAATATACTTTACCATATTAAACTAGGCCTAGATTGCTATTTCCACCTCATATTGATGGATTCATAGAGTTCCTACAGCCTTCACACAGAATTTGGGGACTATAGTTTACCATCTGTGGCATGACATTTTACAGTTGAAGTAAAGGGTCATCATTCAGAAGATTAGTATAATTAAAGGGAGGAAGACACCTCTGCTATCATAAATTTATTCTGCAACATGAACCACTAGGTTGTCTGCTTCTGGCTCTACCCCATTTGTACTTCCAGGTGAATAATTGAGTCCAGCCAGTATGAGATTAGGCTTCAGTCTAGGCTGCAGCTACCATAATGAACTAGGCATGTAAGCATGAAATTGCTACATAACGATGAACAAGTTATGTAAGTAGGAAAAGACAAAAAGCCAGAAATGCTTTCTAAAGATCCTTTCAAAGGATAGATAAGAAGAAAACAAATCCTTAAGAAAACAAACCAAAAAGACTCTTGAACCATACAAAGGAAGTTGGGCCCGAGGACATGGGAAATTCCCTGCCGCCCCATCAACAGCTGTACAACGGACTTTTATATTAATAAGGCAAGAGTAGATGCCAATGTTGTGAAATCAACAAACAAGGAATTGGGTGATAAAGGGGATCTTGAGTTTTCTTTAGATCTGGACTTGATAGCTTCCATCTCTGAAACTGGTGCCTGGGAGCCTAGCTGAGAATGACATAGATAATCTAATATGAGTGTGTGTATGTGAGAGAAAGAGCAAACATACATTGTAATTGGTAAAGTTTCACTGTTGTTTTAAATTCACTAGGTCGCAGTGTCCCAAAGGTGCTTTTTTTCAAAAGGCAATCTGACTTTGTTTTTCCTTGAAGACGTTTCATTTCTCATCCAAGAAGCTTCTCCAGTTCTGACTGAATGGGGGAGGATGGAAGGAATTACTTATATTGCTTACAGTCATCTGGTCATTAGCACTCTTTTTGAGAGTCACTGAGGCCAATTGGAGGTTTATATTTGCCCTCAGGGTCACCTGAATAGTGCAAAAGAGTGTGGAACATTCTTGGAACTTCTGACAGGTTGTAAACAGGAGATAGGTGGTGCCGTATCCCTCCCCTTTTGTTGAGAAAGGGCTGTTCAGTCTTAATGTAGGATGGCCTCTTGACTCGTCTTTCAAACCAGTGGTCCTCTCTGTCCAGAATGTGGACTTTGCTGTCTTCAAAAGAGTGACTGTTGTCTTTCAAATACAGATGAACTGCTGAAACTTATCCTGATGGGTTTGTTTTTTTATGCTGTACCATGCATTTGTGAAGTGGTTGTTTTGTTTCTTCACATACAGAATTATACTTGTCTCACTGTACTGTAGTGGTTGAAAGAAACTGAGCAATGTGATATAAGCAGTACCCCAAAAAATGCAATTTGCCTCAGCATTTGGTTGAAAATTATCTGTGTGTGCCTGCATTGTTTTTTTCTGGCTGCTGCATATCTTTAATCATACCTGTAAGAAAACTCACGTTATAAGCATACAAAATTGGCATGCCTCAAAAAGCTGTAAGTGTGAGTGAATGACAATAAGCTGAACTTGGGAGCATGTGAAACACCAGGCAATTTTTAATTCTTTTCATACAACCAGCACTTCTCCAGATAAAAGAGACTTTGAGGAGAACCTATAGGCCAACAAGTCTAATGTTTTGTTTAATCCAGGAATTAATATTAAAGCATCCTTGACATATCTATATTACCAGCATCAGTAATTCATAAATAAAGTACCTAAAACAGAATATTGGTTTCAAGATATGATCTATTTCTTTGATCTCTTGCCAAGTAGGCCTAAGACTGCTTCTAAGAACTGGGATCAGGTAGTAATCCCCTTGAAGTAGCATTGGTTAAACAGCTGAGAACTATTCCCATTGGACTTGCTTGCTATTAGCTATTAATAACAGATTAATGGGTGGTCTTTATCTGGATCTATTCCAAACACAAATTGACAACATTAGTTCTAAAACATGGATTAAAATTCAGCATTTCCTAATCAACATTTTTTTTTAAAGAAAAAAATCAAACTGAATGGGTCAGTGGTAAATATTTTGCAAAGATGAGTAGGTTTAAGATCATAGCTATTAAAATATGCCTTCAGTCCTTCAGAATCTCCGGGGACTCATTGTGGTTTAAAACTTTTCTAACTGAATTTACAGTTATGTTTAAAGTTAGTCTACAATATATGCTAGTGGTTTTCAATTTATTATTTTTTTCTGAATTATGTATGAGCATTAATTTTGAAGTGTTATGTTAAGATTGTTTTTCTTTTCATGGTTACTATGGCCCAGCATTCATCAAATTAAAAAATGGATCTCTTTTGATAATGAAACAATTGTGTTGTCTTGCTAGAGGCAGAGATATGCTACCACTGAAGATTCACAATGGAACTGAGATAATTGCCATGAATTCACCAGCTGATCATATGCAGAGTCTTCCTGTGATATATATAATATATATATATAATAACTTTCTACTCAGCTTGGAAGCTTTTCTTGAAAAGAGACCTTTCTAAAAGTAGCAATTTAGAATACGTACCCATTAAAGAGTTTATCATTCTAATTACTACCTTATCTAATTATTTTTGTTCATTTCTTTTGTAAGTGTAAGTCAGTAGTAATAATACCAACTTGTGTTTAGTCCCCATGGAGGGAAAGAACTAAAATGACAGCCTAATTCTGGGAGGCATCATTAAAGAAAAAATCATGAAATAATGATTTAATTTTTTTCCCAAATGCTCTATATTTGCGGTAACCTGACATTGGCTGTGTTTTGTAACAGTAATAAAACATTGTCCTTACGATAAAATCCTGATGTTTTCTATGACTTCAAGAAGCTGCATTGTTCAAAATGCCACCTTGCTATTGTTCTCAAATAATAAATTAGGCCATTTTCATCTGAAGATATTTTCTATCCTCTGTTCTGTTCTAGAAACATTTGACCTCTTTGTTCTTAATAGAATATTGATCACATTATATTTTCAGTATTAAGGTGCAAAAGAGGACAGGATTTTATTATCTTTAATAGCTGTGCCAAAAGGGAAAATCAACGGTTATTCCTTTTTTATAGATTTACAGTTTAAAATTCAGAGGCTCTATTCTGTTTTGCATTGGCCTCCCACTCATGCCCATTAATTCTAAGTGAAAATCACTAAGATGTTGGCTGTGACAAAAAACAAAAACAAACAAACAAACAAATAAACAAACAAAAAAAAAAAAAACCACCAGTGAAGGGAATATGACACTGTAGATGAAACCCATTTCACAGAAGGATTCTCTTGAAAGAAGATGTTTCTAATCATATTTTTATGAAATCAAATCTAAAACCCATTTGCATGCCAAAAAATTAAGAGTAAAGGCTTTGATAGGCAAGACCAATGGTACACAAGAGGCATAAGCACTCAAATTATACATGTTAGAAGATGTTTATTACATATTTGATGTGAAAATATATTTGGAGGTATCAGTCTAATAGAAAATACAATACTGTAATGATTTCTATGTGACGAAGTTAAATGAAAATCTGAAATGAATCTCTCTCTCTCTCTCTCTCTCTCTCTCTCTCTCTCTCTCTCTCTCTCTCTCTCTCTCCCTCTCCAAAACCTGGCTGAGCTTTAATTTTGGGATCTCAGTTTAAGCAGAAGCCTTTTTCAGGCCACAATTATCAGATTTAGCTCTGAGCACCTGGGCAACATGATTATTATCACAGTTCATTATCCCATTTTAATCTGCTCCAAAACAAAGTTTTCATGTTTTATTTCCCCTTTCCTATTTTCACTGCCTAATAGCTTTCTCTAGCAAAGCTTTAATTAAGGGAAAGACTAAGTGATCCTCATCTGCAGGGTCCCCTCCCTCCCATTTCTTATCTCTTTGTAGACAAAAGGATGAAAGCACTGCCAATCATCAGCTCTGTTGGAGGAAAAAGGCATTTATATCTCCCATTATCTGAGCAACAGAGATAAATTTCCTTTGCTTCTTTTCTCTCTGAACAGACCTGGCATAATATATTTGTTTTTCCTTTCAGTCAAATAACAGAACAGGCAGGTGGGGCCTTTGTCAGGTCATGCTACACTGATCTCCCTTCTACAGGATATCCAGCCCGAGAGGCTCATTATGAACAGAGTTTTCTAGTGGTTCAACATAGGTGCTTTGTTGTAAAGATCTATGCAGCTTCACTATCTCTGCATCAACAAATAGGGAGTCATAACAAATGCACACAACTCAAGCACAAAACTGGCATTTATCTTTGAATACAATATCAATATCCCAATATCCCAAGAGTCACACATACACCAAGAAATGCAATATATATATTTCTTCTTGGCCATAGCTGAAATAAAATTTGAGATGGGGGTACCATACATAAATGCATATACTGCTTTAATGCTGTTGGTTCAATTTAACAATGCAAAATGTTTCATGAATTAAGGTATCCTTCAGCTTTCATGCAGAAAGTCTATAGTCTAACAACATTATCAGAAACCATAGAGGCACAGCTGCAGTTATTTTGAGGAGGAATAGGAGTTTATTTGAGTTAAGTTTTTTGTTAATGTATGCCCCTTTATGTATACATAAATACAAATTCTGAGTTACAACAATTCTGTGTTACAACAATTTTGGATCATAACAATTAAACATGATCCAGAAAACATAAAATAATACCAAAACATATGATTAACACTAACATTACACACACACACACCAAAACCAACCCTTTACAATTATTCACTTTCAAAGATATTCTAAAATTTCCTCATTAAGGAGAGACTTTAGATTCATAGCTTGTGATATTAATTTTCCATAGGATGACACACTTCTGTGTTGGATTATATGCTGTTTCATTATGGTACAAATGACAGCTTGAATTATGCATGTCAATATGAACATATAGTTCAGCATTGGCTGTTTATATCATGCCAAAGTCATAATACCTTGCTGATGCAGTGTGTGTGTCAAACTCGGAGAGTCATAGATTCCTTGTTTATGATTTTTTTCCCAAGTTGCCTAATTAGAAATCACAAGACTAAATGAATCTATTTCTCCAAAAAGAAGATGATGTCCTTGAGGAATACAAAACTGAAAGATATTAATGTAGGTCCTTTTCTTCAAACCGAGGTATTTGTTATGATATCATGGTACAAGAAAAAAATCCTAAATGTTTCAGGTCTTGCTGAAAAATACATCTTAAATAAAGCTGAAAGAAACCTTTAAAGACATTTTTTAAAAAATTAATTTGCCTCCAAGAAAAAAAATTCCACTGGAAGGAAATCAAACTTGTACTTCCTTGTTATATCAATTTGAACTTTTAACAAAGAAAATATTGTTTGAAAGACTTCACTTTATCCATGTTGAATGTAGGGATTATGTTTGTTTTAGAGCACTATAGTTTAAAGAGATATTATTATTATTATTATTATTATTATTATTATTATTATTATTATTATTATTTAATCTTTAGTGAGATTCACAGCCTTTGAGGCTGGTTAATAGTTCAGCAGCTCGAGTCCTAACCAAGGACCTAAGAACTGTTAAGGTATCGTCGGAGGATGTAAGCTGTTCCGAGTAAAGTGGTTTTTTGTAGAGTCAAAATGTTCAAGTCTGGTAAATTTAGAATCTCTAAATAGTGGGGTAGCCCTTTGGGTATTGGTATTGGGTATTATTATTATTATTATTATTATTATTATTATTATTATTATTACTACTACTACTACTACTACTACTACTACTACTACTACTAAAATTTGCCTGCCACCTAACTCCCAATCACTGACTTATGAGTGACTTATGGGTGACTTATGAGTAAAAAACATTAACAAGAAAAAATAAAATCACAAACATTATTTTTTTAAAAAAATGTTTTTTAAAAAATCTGTTTTCCATAAAAACTGAAAACTAATTATTATAATTCAAACAACAAACTAAGTCTACTAATGTTTTTGATTAATCAAAGAATCCACGCTTGCCTTCCCCCAACCTGGTACCTCCCAGCAAGTTATATGATTGAGGCAGATTATTCTCTTTTTCCATAGCTTTCCTAGCTCTATGACTTGCTAATTCTCATAGGATCATATCAGCAGCCCACTGATGCAATTGAGTGCTGCCTGCCAGTGATGAAAAGGACATTCCCAGGAAGAGCCAGATTGGGCAACACTCTTGGCACCTCAGAAAATCCAGGGATGAGAGGTAACAACGCTGCAATTGAAGGATAAAATAACTTTATTCAAAATTTATCTCAGAAGAATCTAGTTTGCTAAACCTGCCCAACCTGGTGCTCCACTAAAAGTAAAAAATAAAAAAAAAATGAGGGTTTTTTTTCCTCCCTGGAAAGAGTAAGCATGTTAACCAGCTTTCTCAACCCTTCTGCTTCTCAGAAAACCCAGTGATCAGATATAGGCAAACACTTTCTGCTTTTTCTTCAGGATCATGCCAAGCCTTCACCCAGAAAAGCAAGTAGAAATGTAGGAGCCAACTTTTAATTTAGAAAAACAAACAAACATGTTTAATATTTTCAGTTGGATTGGGACAGTTTCTTCATTTATTCAGCACAATTTAGCTTCCATTCTCTGCCTTTGTGACCCCTGCTATCTCTACCTTAAAAGAGGAAAGTTAAAAGAGGAATTCCTTATTAAAAGAGGAATATTTCAGAACTGTATTGCTGTGAAATCCTTGAAGGTATGCCATTGAAAGTTAACAGAATCAATGACCTCTTAAAAGATTATCATTCCTGTTTTCCCATTTCTCCTCTATCCTTCATCCATTCGCCCCCCCTTCTTTATCCCCCCCCCTTCATAACATTCCTTCCCCCCAAAAAATTGTTCTGATATTTTCCCAATATAATATATGGAGAGGGAGTAGATGCGAGGAAGGAGAGGGACAGGTAAACATAATTTCCAGATAAATGCCTTAAAAATAATATATATCTATTTTTACATATGTAGTGGAATATTTTTGTTTTTCCAGCTAACATTCTTGCCAGACCTTACCATTTTTTCCCATCTGCTATGTCCTCCTCCAAGTTCTACCATTTTTATTTTCACCTCAATTGCTTCCATATTTTTCTACTTCCTCGTGTCTTTACCCACCATCTTTTCTGACGTTTAATAAATAACTGACAACAAATACAAGAAATACTATAACTGTTCATATGTGCCACGACAGATTTTTTTTCGTAGCAGATTCTAAATATTAATTAAGGATGCTTGGAGATAATTCAGTATTTCTTTTCTTATTCCACTGAATATCTCAGTCTTTACCCTGTGCAGAATGTTCTCTACAAGTCTGGAGGAATAATTTCCATTCATCAGCCATGGCCTATCAAAGAAATTACTGCTGAACTCAAAATAATGTTTTTCCTCTGAAGCTGATGCTAAGGTTTGGTAAGTTTTTTTCCATGATATAAATTCTTTGACAGGTAGGATTTAAATGCCTAAACAATCCACATTCAGGAAAACATTTGTGCAGGATATCTGCAGTCTTTTCAAAAGCACAGACAGTGGATCTAAATCCTTTCAACACCAGATAGATGTTTGTGAGATATTTCTGCATTGTGACTGCTGTGTGATATGCACTCAACCTTTGGTGCCTAGTTAAGAAGGAAAAGTGTGGTTACCTGCTCTTTTTATAGGCTGACAGGTTATTTGGATTCTGAATAATCCTGTGTACCTTTAAGTTTTAGCAGAAGAGTTATCTTGCTATGCCATTGTAAGGTAGCCTGGCATTATTTTTTAATCACTCTGCAGGTTCTGTCATTTTCAGGAGATAAATCTTTTGTCTGGCTCTGCATGTAAACTAATACACATCTGGAGAATATACGTGGAAGGGTTCCAACTGCCCATTAATATCAGAGCTTCATATATTCAAATGCCAAGGACACATTCATTTCAGATGGGGACTTTGAAAATCAATGTTAATGAGCCTTGTGATGATTATAAATTTTTTCTAGAAGTAAATAAACTGAGCTCAGTTAAATATAAACTCACGTATTCTCTCCTTTGTGCAGTTTGACTTACTGCAATCTATTTAGGGAGTGCTAATGCTATGCTTTTATCCATAGGTTCCTTTAACAAATCCCCAGTGATGCTGCTTGTGACCTGCTTTTTTCCCCCCTTCATTCCTCATTCTGCATTCCTAAGCACCGTATTTTGCTTCCACAGCAGCTCTCTTTGGAGCAATCTCTGTATGTATTCCAAAGGCACCTTGTTTTATGCATACTTTGGAAAACAGTCAGTGAGTGGGCTGCTTATCGGTAATCCAGTTCACATGCAGTAGGTCCAAGGAGAAATAGTTGTGGTTTGTGAAATGGAAATCCAGCTCTGCATCTCTCTTTGGCATTCCCCACAGAAAGTAGGTTGCACACCAAGAAACCTTCCGTACATGCTGGACTGGGATTTATTTATTTTATTTATTTATTAGTTTGTCAAATATGTACAAGATAGCAGTTATGAATATGAACATGGACATGAACGAGGGAAATGAATACAAATAAAAGGGGACAGTAGGACAGGGATGGTTAGGCACACTGGTGCGCTTATGCACGCCCCCTTTACGACCCTCTTAGGAATGGGGTGAGGTTTAGGATAGAAAGTTTGAGGTTGAAGTTGTGAGGGTTTGAGGCTGTAACAACGGGGTCAGGTAGAGCATTCCAGACATTGACCACTCTGTTGCTGAAGTTGTATTTTCTGCAATCGAGTTTGGAGCGGTTTACCTTGAATTTGTATCGATTGTTCGCCAGTGTATTATTGTGGTTGAAGCTGAAGAAGTTGTTGAGAGGTAAGACATTGTAGCAGACAATTTTGTGTACTATGTGTAGATCAGACCGCAGGTGGTGCAGTTCTAGATTGTCCAAGATCAGAATTTCAAGTCTGGTGGCATAAGGGATTCTATTGTGAGTAGAGGAGTAGAGTACTCTTCTCATGAATTACCTCTGGACCCACTCAATAGTGTTAATGTCCGATATACAGTGTGGATTCCAGGCAGATGAGCTGTATTCAAGATTAGCTGTATTGGTCTGGCAAAGGTTTTTTATGGTCTGTATCCAAAGGTTTTGGATTAGGAGCTACTGTAACCTAATTGCCCCTTTCCATATTAAATCAGCCCAGTTTAGTAGCCCCAGTAGGACTGGCCCTCGCTAAAGAAAATATCAGAGATTAAACGTGAAGTGGCATGCATACAAAGCATCCCAATTACTGATCTATCAACTTTCACTTTTTTGTTGAGTGAAGTAATTCTGTTTAGGCTGGGGTATCCAATCAGACCTGCAAAAATCTGGATGTTCACTAGGTGGTAAAAAGAGTATTATCTGGAGTTTCTAGAGAGCTCTTTTGCTACAGTGGCTGTGTGAATTTTTATAGCTCTCACATGAAATTCTTAGACGAAGAGGAAATATTAATTTTTCTGCTGTTATTGTAATCTATTTTGTGATAGACAAATTAGAGAAAGAAAAAAAAATGGCAGACCAAACCCCATACATTTCTTTGATCAAACTGTTTGAGATTGCATTTAATGAAAGCAGCATTACTCAATCAGATTTTCAACTTTGCTATACAGTATATTTTTGTAGAATGAGACTTCTGAATATTGACCTCTTTTGATCTATTTAGAGAATAAGTACAACCTCTTTGAAATCTTGGCAAGTTTTAGAGTCAAAGTATAGGCAGGCCTTGTTTAGTGACCCTAAGTGGGACTGGACTTTCCATTGTTAAGCAAGCAGCCATTAGGTGAAACATGTGTGACTCTTCTGCTTTGCAGTGGCAGTTCTGGTACTCCTGGTTATGAGGTTAGGAACATGATGTTATTAGGCAAGGATCTCATGCTTCTCCTGTCCTGCATGAAACTGCTGATTGTGTCCTGCTACCTCCTCTTCATCAGGGCCTGGTAAGCGATCTTCAGCAGACAATGTCCACCAACATACCATGTTTGTCTGTACTCCAAATCCCCTCATTTGCTACCTCTCCCCCATCTCTGCCCTTTTGGATACGGTCCACTGTTGCCTGTCACTACTGTCTATCACTCTCACAGCGCACTGCTCCCCTCCCCCATCTGATATTCACCATCTTCTTCCTCTATAATTATAAATACAGATTGGTTGCCAAGCATTCAACTTTTCATCAAATTATTGTAGGGTTGCTGCAACTGTCATAACTTCAAGGATTGGTTGTCGATACCATTTTGTCAATGCCATCGTAACTTTGATGTAACACTCTTAAGTTAGGACTGTATATAAATAGGGATATTCATTTGCAGTCATAAAAGTTGCTAGATATATTTAACTTGTTGCTAGATATAAGAGCCATGGTGGTGCAGTAGTTAGAATACAGTATTGCAGGATAATTCAGCTCACTGCCAGGAGTTTGATCCTCACTGGCTCAGAGTTGACTCAGCCTTCCATCTGTCTGAGGTCAGCAAAATGAGGACCCAGATTGTTGGAGGCAATAGGCTGACTCTGTAAATGCTTAGAGAAGGCTGTAAAGCACTATGAAGCGATATATAAGTTTAAGTGATATTGCAATTGCTATTTGGTTGTTGATCAGTAAGTGCTTATGATCTAGATTCACATGAAAAATTGACATTCTGGGATAATCCCAACTGGAAGGTAATGGGGCAGATGTTCTGTTAGAGTGCCTGGGCCAAACTAGGACTAAGTACCCTAAATCAGTCAATTTATAAACGTTGTTTAAATAATTTGAGAGATTGCATTCTGACTATGATCTCTCATAAAGTTTAACAAACATGTACCAATAGAACAATACGCCTTTAGCACAGAGGTTTGTAGGCATTTTTAGGCTATACAACCTATTGTTTAAAAAAATAAATCTCAGAACTCCTGATCATGAAGTAAAGATGTAGCATTGGAAAATTGGCTATATTTGAGTAAGTTCTTCCTCCCTCCCCCTCCCCCTCCCACTTTAGAGTCACAAATAACCCAATCAATCAATCTCCCAGAACCCGGTTTGTAAAAGCTTGTTTTAGTAGCCTCAGGAGTGTCTGGAATGTTAGGGCTCTAAGAAATACAGCATTTGAATTGAAAGCAATAATTCGTTTTTCTCGGGAATTAAAAAAAACAGAATGAAGTTAACATTAGTTACATAGTCAAGCACGGAGGTGATTGCTGGCATCTTTATGAATAGGAAATGGGCTATTTTGTCTGGCTATATCCATCTTCCATGATTATATAAAAATGCAGCTTGCATGAACCACAATCTCAGTTGGTGTCTTTTGGTGTTGACTTTTGTGATTGCATTTGTCAGTGACAACTTTTCTTCAGTTGCGGCAGCACTCTTCTGAGCAACCCATTTTTCATGCAGAGACAGTCTCTACAAGAATATTTCCTCAGGGAGCTTTGCATGGAGACGAAAGTGACTCTCTGAAACAGCTTTCTTTTTTTGCACAGTCTATGGTCTACTCACTCACTGCAAATCTGGTGGATATGATTTGAGATTCTGCAGAAATTCCTTTAATAGGATAAAGGAGTATGGAGATAATCTATACCAAAAATATACTTACAGTATATTCAGCTCATGTTAAAATGTTACATTTTCTGGTTGCGTATACTGTATATATTCTGAGAGACACTGTAGACTAAGGACTTATAAACATGAGCTGTAATGGTGCAAATCAGACAATCTTTTTCTGTGAATCTAAGATGCAGATTTATCATATAAAAATCATAAAATCATAAAAAATCAAGAATCAAAATAATGGATATTAGATTTTGTTTGTTGGAGATGTAAAAAAAAACCTGAAGGCTCATTTACCTTATGAGACAGTTATTAAATGGTATTTTAATGTACGTAAGATTATTTATGGGAAAATCTTTAAATGTTAAATAGGGTGATGTAATATTGAATTATATCTCAACACTTTGGAATCTGAAAGATTATCAGGTATCATAATTGTATGGAGCATGGGAGAGCTGGCAAAAAGAATTACATTGAAAACTTGAAAAAAATATATATTATTCCAAATGTAAAGAAACAGCTTTTGGAAGTATATGATTTAAACATGTCGGAAAAAGCAATATTTTGTGCTAATCAAAGGATGAAATAATATGTATTATTCTGACAGAGATTTGGGAATATTGTCCAACTATATTTTAGCAAATCCTATTTTGCTGAACTACCACAATTGGGACTGCCCATTCCATCATTTAAGTCTTGAGGTTAAGTATTGGCCACCCTGTTTAGCTGGTAGTTCTGACACTTTCTGTTGCCCTCATTAAACAAATCTCATTGGGTCATTAGGTGAGGATCTATCCTGATACTAGCTATTCCCGGCTTGGTCTCTCCTGGCCATATTCTTCAAAGGTAAGGGACTACTTCCTCTTCAATTCCCTCCAATTGCCTATATCCTCCCATCTGTCTCCTCTGCACTGTGGCACTCCTTGGTGACAGTGATGGCATTGGGCCTGAAGTTTAGTACAGGGGTCTCCAACCTTAGCAACTTTAAGACTTGTGGACTTCAATTCCCAGAGTTCTTCAGAGTTGAAGTCCACAAGTCTTAAAGTTGCCAAGGTTGGAGACCCCTGCTTTAGCAGTCTCAGCCTGCTGCCTTCATGCTTGGGCCTTTCTTTGTACCCTATTATTTTTATTTTATTTATTATTGTTCATTAATAATAGCCACCGATCAGGATCATGTTATAAGGATAGTTTATGTTTTGTGTGTCTACCTACACACACACACAATTCCTTTTATCTTACTGACACACACAGAGACAGAGTCTTTATAATTTTTTTTCTCTGATCCTGTCAGACTTACGTTGCAGTCAGTGGCAAAAAAAAAGAAAAGGCACCATTTGCTTACAAGCAGTCAAGAGCCCATGACACAGAAAAAGTTCAGTTAAGGAGAGGAAAGAAAAACAATGGTCAAATTTCAATTATTAAAATTAAATGCTAGACATTAAATGATGTTCATGGAGAAAAGAAGACTGAAGGAGCTGGTCTTTCTGTGAGACCAGAGAAATGGTATGCTTTTTGTGTCGTCATCTTTACCCTTTTTTTAAAAAAATATCTCCTATTCTATCATTTTTGCTCCGTAAGTCCTCTCTTTCAAATTGAACAACTCTAACTACCTTTATTTCAAATAGTGATAAAAGCACATTCCATCGTTAAACAAATCTGTGTAACATGTCATTTGGACAAGTATCAATTCATATAATAGTTTAATATATTTCTTTCTTTCTAACTCACTATCATCTCATTCTCAACATAGTATAGTGAGAACTATTATTGGAATCTAAAGTATCATAACCAATTGAAAATACTTATTTGGTTACAACAGATGTCCAGACCTGTAAAAAAGTATTTTAGAAATCTGTACCAGATGACTGCTGTATTAGCTGCAAATAAATTGTATCTAATCTGTGCATTTAATGCTCTTGTGTTCCATTTTCACAGCATTGCTATGACTTAGACTTAGAGCATGACTGGGTATAAAACAATGTGACACATAATAATTCATCTTAAATGCATCTGGGAGGAAAATTACAATTCTTATTTAGTTTGTCAATGCTTTGCCAACACATATAGCTCATATGAAAAACAAAACTTTATTTTGCAAAGAATTTAAGTATCTAGAAGTTGCTGAAATGTAAAGCTGCATTTAACTGTAGGAAGAATATTGTCATTTTTAAATTCTAGAGAAAGATTTATCTGCTAAGGATTTGGAAGTCTGAACTGCGGTTTTTTTCACACTTTTGACAATAGTTTCTGGTTGAAAAAAACAGAACTCAGAGTTGATATAGCAATATATTCTAACTAAATAGCCCTTGGTTTGCAAGTGTCAAGGGCAAATCTGAATCCAGATATCAAACAGAGTATTCCTTTGAGTTATTTTTGCCTCCTGAAGAATTTATGAATGAGATTTAATTAGTTTTCCCACCAATTTCAGATAAGATGTCACAAGTGATCACTGAAGGAGACTAAAGTGTGATAATGCAGCAGAGTATTATGTGTTCTCTCTCTCCCTCCTTTTCTCATTCTCCAGCTGGAAAGTAAGAATTTACTCATTTCGATGGAGCTTCTCAGGAAGAAAATCAAATCAGTCCTATGATTTGCCACATATATTATTATAACGGCATTAGGTGTTTGCTATCCAACACATTTGTGGCCAATTCTCACTTAGAAATGTAATAAACCCAGGCAAGGCTAAACCTTCTTGGAAAAGATAGCAATGAGTTAAATCTTTCTTTCTTTCTCTTTCTCTCTTTTTTTTTCCTCAGAGGAAAATGTTCTGTCATGATGTGGTTTGTGTGACAGCCCAAAGTGCACATAAGTTCTTCCTTTTGAGTTAGCTGTGTGAGGTCATTGCTGTGATTGCTTTGAACCTTTGGATACAAATAAGACCATTTCTGATGAAATCATAAATTGCCTCCATTAAGAGACCTAAAACAGTTTAAACTGTCACCACTGGTATTCTTATCGCTCTTGGATAAGTCACTTCAGGCTGCTGAAATTTTATTTTTAATAACGGCAAATGTGTTATGCCAGCCATACACTACTTACAGTCACTGTCACATACATGACTTCTATAGTGGCAGTTTGATTTGCAGAGGCAATGGGAATGTCTGCTGCCAGCCTCAGAATGGATGAGGAACCAAATCTGTCATGAACCTTGAAAACTTAATATATCACTAACGACAGTTAATTTAGTGGCTGGGTCCCATGTAGGCAAGAGAATTAATTGCAAAACTCCTGGAAATGAAGATCTCCAACTTTGCTGCTGGAACCAAGTCCAAACTACTTCGTTCTTGAACTCCACAGAAGCCTAAAGAGAAAAAGATCTTCTTAAATGACACCAACAATATAACTGAAGGGATCCCAAAGCATGAAAGAAATAGACCTTTTTCTGAAGAATGGAGGCAATTTTCAGCAGGGTATCAGGTGGGCTGTTTCAAACAACCAGTAGCAGCGACAGCAGATGGAGAAAGAAGAAATGGCAAATGACCAAACTCTGCACAAGTTCTGTCTTTTTTATTACCTGCATTGTGATGTCACTCACTGATATGAAAGGGACAAAAATTGTGTTGTGTTGGTGTGATGCTGCTTTTGTCATTTTGACATAAGGAGTGGCTCTTGAAGTTGCCTGTTTATGTAACAATGAAGGAAAATGTAGGTCTTTGATTCATTGAATTTTATTGAATCCAGGGTGGTAAGGATGTTTTAAAAATTGTATATCCCAGACAGATTGGTCCTTAAGGGGATGTTTTAAGTTGCCACTTTCACATTTAAATTTCTCAGTACATCAACATTCAACATCCTGAGTAGAACGTATAAGGGTTTTTATTTAAAATTCCTCTCAAGAAGCCACAATAAATCACAATAAGCAGCTGGCTTGGATGGAGTTCCTTTATAATTATAATTTGTAAACCACCCAGAGTCATCTTGTAGAGGAGATGGGCAGAATAGAAAATCAATCAATCAATCAATCAATATACAGTACTTCTGGCATTCCACTAGGTTTGAAATAATTTATTATAGATCTGTTGCTTACAAGCTTGATGGCATACCCAAATATATGGACTTAAAAGCCGTAACAAAATTATTATTTAATATACCTATTCTTTTTCTTTCTTTCTTTCGTTTTTTTTTTTTACTTCTTATGGGTCTTAAACTATTCTTTTTTGTACAATTTCATTAGGTGCTATTCAAACCCCATTTTCTGTACTGAGCAGTGTAAGTTCTCTATCCATCCAGTCAAGAGAGTTTGATTGGATAGACATCCTGGAGAGATTTCTTTCCTACTTTTGTTATGACATTATTTGTAAAGATTAGGCTTTATTTATTCCCCCCCCCTTTTTTTTGCCTCTTTGGATTTTCCACTTGAATTCATTTCCCTTTCCCATAGTAGTCTTACTTTCTCCTTATACCCTGCCATTGCAAACTTCCTACTCCATTTCTCTTCAGTCACTTGAAAAAAAAAAAAAACACTGGTAGCATTTTGTCATTGGATGCAATCAGCAATAAAGTGAAAGGAAGTGCTGCCCATCTCTGAAGTGTCAGTTCAGTGAAGAAGGTATGAAAAACCCAAAGAGGAGTTAAAAGTACAGGGGGCAGAGAGTGGATGTACAAAGAAGGCACTTTGCAAAAAGTGAAAAGGGGGCAAAGGAAATGTGACTAGAAGACAGGAAAAAGCATACTATATGGATCTACTTCAATGCATTATAAAATAATGCACCTTTCAGTTTTCCTTTCAGATTTTAAGCTATTTTTAAAGTTCCTTGACATTTTGTTTACTAGAAAATGTCACCAATTTCTTTCGGGGGCTAGAACAAGTCATATTTTTTGTCCCCAATTCAGGTTAATTAAAATGCTTAGAAGCAAACTATTAAGAGAATATAGCAAAGCAGATCCCTATTCCGTTATAGAGAAGAATATATGTATATATGAGAATATAGTGTATGAGCCATGGTGGTGCAGTGGTTAGAGTGCAGTACTACAGGCTGCTTCTGCTGCCTGCCAGCTGCCTACAGTTTGGCAGTTCAAATCTCACCATGCTCAAGGATGACTCAGCCTTCCATCCTTCCAAGGTGGGTAAAATGAGGACCCAAATTGTTGGGGGCAATATGTTAAATAAATAAATAAATAAATAATTTTATTTCTATACCGCCCTTCTCCCGAAGGACTCAGGGCGGTGTACAGCCAATTTAAAAACACAACACACAACAATAATTAAAAATTAAAATAATTACATAGATTTGGCCGATTTAAAACCCCAAACATTTAAAATACCCCAATTAAAATTATTAAGTTGATAGCCCTGCCTGGCGGAACAACAGGGTCTTCAGTGCGCAACGAAACACTCGGAGGTCGGAGATCTTGCGTATTTCCGGGGGCAGTTCATTCCACAGGGCTGGGGCTCCCACAGAAAAGGCCCTCCCCCTGGGTGTCGCCAGCCGACATAACTTGGCTGATGGCACCCTGAGGGTGGGAGCGGACTGGTCGGTGGGAGGCTATTGGTGGCAGAAGACGGTCTCGAAGGTACCCGGGTCCTATGCCATGGAGCGCTTTAAAGGTGGTAACCAACACCTTGAATCGCACCCGGAAGACCACTGGGAGCCAGTGCAGCTCGCGCAGGAGGGGTGTCACGCGGGCACAACGAGTTGCGCCCATAACCACCCACGCGGCCGCATTCTGGACCAGTTGGAGCCTCCGAGTGCTCTTCAAGGGGAGCCCCATGTAGAGAGCATTACAATAGTCCAGCCGGGAGGTGACGAGGGCATGAGTGACCATGCGCAAGGCGTCCCGGTCCAGAAAGGGCTGCAACTGGCGGATCAGGCGAACCTGATAAAAGCCCCCCCTGGCCACGGCCGTCATATGCTCTTCTAAAGACAGCCGTGCGTCCAGGAGGACACCCAGATTGCGAGCCCTCTCTGTGGGGGGCAAAGATTCACCCCCAATAGTCAGCGATGGCACCTGCTGACTATATCGGGACGCCGGCAGCCACAGCCACTCGGTCTTGGACGGGTTGAGTCTGAGCCTGTTCCTCCCCATCCAGACCCGCACGGCCTCCAGGCAGCGAGACATCACATCAAGGGCATCGTTGGGGTGGTCTGGGGTGGAGATGTACAGCTGAGTATCATCAGCGTACAGATGACACTTCACCCCAAAACCACGGATGATCTCACCCAGTGGCTTCACATAAATGTTGAACAGAAGGGGCGAGAGGACCGACCCTTGTGGCACTCCCCATGCGAGATGCCTCGAGGTCGACCTCTGCCCCCCTGCCAACACGAACTGCGAGCGGTTGGAGAGGAAGGAGGAGAACCACCGCAGAACGGTGCCCCCTATTCCTAACCCTCTTAACCGCCGCAGCATGATACCATGGTCGATGGTATCAAAAGCCGCTGAGAGATCTAATAGGACTAGGACAGAGGAGCAACCCCTGTCCCGAGCCCTCCAGTGATCATCCACCAACGCGACCAATGCCGTTTCTGTGCTGTGCCCCTGCCTGAAGCCCGACTGGCACGGGTCTAGATAGATAGCTTCATCCAGGTGCCCGGGCAGTTGTCGTGCCACCACACTCTCAACAACCTTCGCCACAAAACGAAGGTTGGAGACCGGACGGTAGTTAGCTAATTCAGCCGGGTCCAGGGAAGGCTTCTTGAGGAGGGGCCTCACCACCGCCTCTTTCAAGGCGGCGGGAAAGGCACCCTCACTCAGAGAAGCAGTTATAATCCCCTGGAGCCAGCCTCGTGTAACCTCCCGGGAGGCCAGTACCAACCAGGAGGGACACGGGTCCAATAAACATGTGGCGGCACTAATCCTACCCAGAACCCTGTCCACATCCTCGGGAGCCACAGGATCAAACTCCTCCCAGATAATATTCTCAAGGCCTGCCCCTGTCTCCTCCCCTGGATTCATCCAATCGGAGTCCAAGCCATCCTGAATCCGAGCGACTTTATCATGCAGGAATTGCACAAAATCCTCAGCGCGGCCTTGCAAGGGATCTTCCCGCACTCCCCCCCGAAGAAGGGAGTGGGTCACCCTAAACAGGGCGGCTGGGCGGTTCTCTGCAGATGCGATAAGAGCGGAAAAATGGTTAGATTTCGCCGCTTTTATCGCCACTAGGTAGGTCTTGATATAAGACCTCACCTGTGTCCGGTCGGAATCAGATTGACTAGTCCTCCAAATGCTCTCTAGGCGTCTTTTCCGACGCTTCATCTCTCTCAGCTCCTCAGAGAACCAAGGAGCCAATTGAGATCGGCATCGGGTCAGAGGCCGCAAAGGCACGACGCGGTCCAAAGCTCCGGTGGCCGCACTCTCCCAGGCGGCCACCAGCTCTTCAGTCGAGTCGTGTGCCAGAGTCTCAGGAAACGGCCCAAGCTCCGTCAGGAACCTTTTGGGGTCCATCAGGCACCTGGGACGGAACCATTTGGTCGGTTCCGTCTCCCTGCAGCGGGGGAAAGCGGTAGGAAAGTCCAAGTGAAGGAGCGAATGATCTGTCCATGACAAGGGTTTGATGTCTAGGTCCCCTCTACCAAGATCATTCAACCACTGACCAGAGACAAAAATCAGGTCCAGAGTGTGTCCCCCTATGTGAGTCGGGCCTTGAACTAACTGGGTCAGGTCCATGGCCGTCATGGAAGCCATGAACTCCCGAGCCGCCTCTGATGCCTCACCCGCAGACGGAAGGTTGAAATCCCCCATGACAATAAGTCTGGGGGTGTCAACCGCCACCCCGGCAATGACGTCGAGTAGCTCGGGCAGGGTCGCTGCCACGTGGCAGGGAGCCAGGTACGCAGTCAGCAAACCCATCTGCACCCCACGGCCCCACTTCACAAAGAGGGACTCACATCCGGCTATCTGAGGAACAGTGGTCTCCCTCGGACAAAGACTCTCCCTAATAATCACCGCCACTCCCCCACCCCTCCCCTGGGCCCTTGGCTGATGAAATGCACAGAAACCTGGTGGGCACATTTCAACGAGGGGGACCCCCCCCTCTTGGCCCAACCAGGTCTCCGTAATACCTGCCAGGTCCGCACCCCCCTCTAAAATAAGATCACAAATGAGGGGGGCTTTATTAACAACCGACCTGGCATTACACAACATCAGCCGCGGACCCTGGGCCTGAGACTCTGCACAACCCAGGACACGAGTCGCGCATTGGGGGCTGGGGTGCGTAATTACTTGTAAACAGCGTGTGCGCACCCCCAGCACATGATATGGCCCCCTGCGCCCGTCATACCTGCCCCTCCCACTCATTGTTTCAATTACACAGCCCTTCCTATCGTCCCCCTGCTCCCCGGTTAAATTTCCTTTCACGACCCCTCTGTTGCAGCCAATCGACCCATCACCCCGCTCAGTTGCTATCTGAACCCCCCCGGGTCCACTTTTACAACCCCCTCCCTTCCTCCCGGGTCCCCTTAAAATTTTGGTTAAAAATTTAGCTAAAAAACCCCTCAACCCCCTTCTCGCACCATGCCACCTCTCGGGGTTCCAAAGCCCGTCATTAAGGTAGGCCCTCGATAGAGTGGAGGGCCAAACCTGCGAGAGGGGGGAGTCTCGCAGTGCACATAGCTCCGCCGCCGAGTACATCAAGTAAAATCAGAATGGGAAGGCAGTTTGGTAGGGTCCACAGAGTCCTAGGACAGAAGGTCTTTTTATAAGCAACAACCCGGAATCCCCTGCTCTCTCACAGCAGCGGAAGGAGTTGGTTTATACAGTCAGCGGGAGAAAAGTTTTTCCCAGCCACCCTCTCACAGTGGTTGGCCAGATGTCCAAAGGCAAGGAATTTGATGGTATCATCCCTTCTGATAAAAGATGGTTCAAACAGCCAACTTCCCTCAGGGTCCACAAAATACTGTCCAAGTCCCCATCTGCCGGGAGTTTCGATGGAAGTAATTAATATGATTTGATTTGAAGCGGGGTACAAATAAAGCTGCCCAGTAGTTGCCCAGTAATTCCGTAGGAGGATAGATGTATACACAAGAGAGAGGAGAGGGTGAGGGGGGGGAGGAAGGCTGACTCCCAGGCCGATAACAGGGCCAGAAAGGGGGGGGAGGAGGGGGAGGAGAGGCCACCCATGGAGGCCCCATCCCAGAGCCATCCACCGGACTCTCCAACCCCAGATCTTTCCATCCCCTCGTCATTTGAGCCATATCATGCCTCCGTTGGCGACCTCCGCTTCGCCTCTCCGCCAGCATCGAATGTCCAACAACCTCCACCTCACCCTTTTTCGCAGCCATTTTTATCCAGCTAAACATCCCCTCCCAATCGCTGCGCAGCGGCTGCCATTGCCGCTGCAACTCTGCAACTCCACCGCCAGTGCCAGAACGCCCTCAGTCCACCATCGGCACCATTGGTCCTGCCACGTCGTCGCCGCTGTTCTGACAGCCGCCGACCAGCGAGCGGGGAAGAAGCCGGCATCGCTGCAGCCAATTTCCCTAATCCTCCTCACGGGGCGCCTCGCGGCGCGCCTCGCGGCGTCCTGCAGCCTCCCGTGGCATTCTTCTTTGCCTTCCCCTCACCCAAGCATTCCGGAGGGCGAAAAAGCCCTCAACGGGTTGAGGGGAAACTCTCCCGGGCGGGGGTGGGGCTGCCGATGGTACTGACAGCCCCAGGAGACTCCAAAACCCCCAAAATGCTTCCCGTCCTGACAGCGACTCAGGCCGGCATCGCCATGTTGGAGCATGCGCAGAAGAATGTTGACTCTGTAAACTGCTTAGTGAGGGCTATAAAGCACTGTAGAGTGGTATATAAGTCTAAATGCTATTACTATTGCTATTTCTTTGTATTTATTTACTACAGAGAATTTTAGATTGCAAAATACACCTGAAAATTGGGTTTGGCTTATCTGTGGATGGGCTTATCTGCGAGTATCTGTGGTAATTTTTTTTAAACGTTCCTGTATATACTTGCAAATAAGCCCATTCGCAGATAAGCTAGCCTTCTAATTCTTAACCAAAGTGTCATGAAAATTATGCTACCCACAGATAATCCAATTATGAAAATTGAAGCACGTGAAAATTTCAAGGGTCAGCTTATCCATAAGTATATATGATATACTGTTAATCCTTGATTTACGACCACAATTAAGCGCAATATTTCTATTGCTAAGTGAGAAAGTTGTTAAGTCAAAATTTCCCTATTTTATTACCTTTCTTGCCACCATTGTTAAATGAATCACTGCAGTTGTTAAGTTAGTAATATGGCTGTTAAGTGAGTCTGGCTTCCCTATTGATTTTGCTCATTAGAAAGTCTCAAAAAGTGATCACATGACTCTGGGACACTGCAACCGTCATAAATACAAGTCAGTTGCCAAGCTTCTGAATTTTGATCATGTGACAATGGGGTTGCTGCAATAGTCGTAAGTGTGGAAAATGGTCATAAGTCATTTTCTCGGGGCCGTTGTGATTTCCAATGGTCATTAAATGAACTGTTGTAAGTTGAGGGCAACCTGTATATTATTACACCTTCCTTCAACCCACTTTTCCAGAGGGGTTTACGTCCAAGCACATACGGGTGGTCCTTGCTTAACTGCCCTGTTTCATTCAAAATCACGATGGCCTTATATGATCTCTGCAAGGAATGAAAACCTAAACAGCTATAACACGCAATCATAATAAAATTAAGAGCCAAGAGACAGACCAATTAATGCTTTTTTCATGGTTTGTACTGGTGACACAACTGGGGGAAAATGCCTGCCATTTCCAGAAAAAGGGAAGACATTGATCCCTTCTCCTTTTCAAGGATCTTTTGATGTCTTAGAGCTGTATTGGAACTCATGCTGGAAATCAACTTTGTGTGCATTGGCTTTCTGCGCTTGGAAGCATATTGATCACTAGAGAGGAACTCAGGGACTCCACATTTTTCTTCCCTTGTCTTCATTTGCATGTCTGTAGATAGCCTGCCTCTTTGTTGATTATGATTTATTTTAGGGATTTTACCACTTTCTTCTTCTCTAAATTCTGACTAAGTGTTTTTCTGGTGAGAGTGGGCTATCAGGGCAACCTGGTTTACGCAAATATGGGATGGAGCATCCTGCTTTTGCTTCCGCTTCTGCCTTTCAGCCCCAATCCAGGAGCCTTTGCAGGCACTCACTTCCGCGACAAACTATTTTGTGTTAAATTTCCTTTTCAGTAAATTTACATTTCACACTAAATTCTAACTCTTTCTCTTCCAATTCTAGCCTACATTGCTCAGGTATGCTTGGCTCATATTCTCTCTCCGTAGTGAAAAAAGTATGCTACAGATACCAGCTTTTACCTGTGGAGAGACTTAATTAGCTCAGCATTCATATCACTATGCTAATTCCTACATCAAGCTTATGTTTATTCACTTTCATGCAAACACCTGCCCCAATAATACTCTTTCACAATAATTAAACTCCTAACTTTAATGTTTCTCTCGCCAGCCATTCTTTCTGCTGGGTAGAACTAAATGCTCTCTGAAATTTCAACTCCTTGAATTCCGTGACAAAGAAGAGTTGACGGAGAGATGACAGTGCTATTTTAGTACGTATGTGAGAGAAGTCCTCTGTTGATCACCTGACAGGAGGTTTGCAACTACGAGCAATTTTGATACATCACTGTGCCCATGGCATTGCATCTGAGGACAGGGAAAAGCTGTTTCAAGGCAGAAAAATGCTGCTTTAAAAACGACAACTTATGTGCTTCAAGTCACAGATGGTGTTCTCATTGGAGGTCATTCTACTGTTGCGCTGCTTTGGGATAATATTGTAGCAGCATGCTGGCCTGATTAGATAAAATCTTCTGAATGCAGAACCACCAACCTGTCAATCACAGAAATGTTGACAGAACAGTTGTAAGTATAATGACCTAAGAAAACACTACTAAAATATTTTACTTTTTTTGATGTGGGGAAAAAGATGTGTGATGAGATATGTGGGTCAAGATGAACTTAGTTACTGGCTGGAATCAGAACAGTTCTTGGCTGACTTATATATGTGCACAACTATCGACTGTAAAGACTTTTAGTGTTGTTATAGAATCTTGACATTATAAATAACCAAAAGAAGCTCTCACACTTTATGCGTGTATATATTAAGCACACAAACCCATATAGCGAACCTTTTCAGTATCTTGATCTTTTTTTCAGAAGTTGTTGCATTTATAGACAGAAAAAGCAAAAAAATAAAAAAAAATATTTCTAATTAAAATATGTGGAGAATTCCTGCTCATAACAGGTTTGAGTGTGTAACAAATGTGGGACTACCTCCTTCCAACAGTCTGTTCCAGGGGTGCTATTCAGCAGGTTCTGACAGGTTCTGGAGAACCAGTAGCGGAAATTTTGAGTAGTTCAGAGAACCGGCAAATATCACCTCTGGCTGCCGCCAGAGTGGGGTGGGAATGGAGATTTTGCAGTATCCTTCCCCTGGAATGGGGTGGGAATGGAGATTTTGCAGTATCCTTCCCCCAGAGTGGGGTGGGAATGGAGATTTTGCAGTATCCTTCCCCTGGAGTGGGTGGGAATGGAGATTTTGCAGTATCCTTCCCCTGCCATGTCCACCAAGCCATGCCCACAGAACCAGTAATAAAAAAAAATTGAATTCCACCACTGGTCTGTTCTCATCCCATCAATTGAGGCAAAGTGGACATGTTGCAGGTCCCATAATTAAAGCAATGGTGCTAGTTGGGTCTTCAAAAGTTTGCCTTCTCTGGTTGAGTGCCCGTTGTTGTGGAACAGCAACTCCTTGAGATATGGCCAGCAGTAACCCTGTTGGTTTTCCACAAAGCCCTAAAAACTGGCTCCCCCCCCCCACACGTACTGGCACCAAGGTTAACACCTTAGAACTGTCATGTGATTGGAAGTCCATGGTTTGTGAAATTTGTTTTGGGGGCCCTGACAACTATGTCTGTTATGATATTTTCTTTAATGTTATGGATTGCAATTCCTGCTTTCATCTGTTTGCTATCCAGAGTGCCTTTGTAGATGGGCAGCCATAAAAATATATTAAATAAGTTAATAATATTCAAAGTAAGCATCTCCAGAAAACATGAGGACAGGAGAAAACTTTTATTCTGGAAAAAAAGTTGATTGATGTATTTATATTTGGATCATGAAGGGAGAAAAGGATTAATTTCTCCCTTTCCTACTGAACTGCAGATTTAAACATTTGTATATATTTGAAAATCAACTAAAATGCTTTTTTGGCTTAAATTCTAATTTTTGTTTCATTTTTTTTAAAAAAAAATTTGATTTATATGCCGCCCTTCTCCGGAGACTCAGGGCGGCTTACAATGCGCTAAACAATAGCCTTCATCCTTTTGTATATTTATACAAAGTCAGCTTATTGCCCCCACAACTGGGTCCTCAATTTACCTACCTTAGAAAGGATGGAAGGCTGAGTCAACCTTGAGCCTGGCGAAATTCGAACCTGCAGTAATTGCAGGCAGCTGGTCTTAATAACAGGGTGAAGTAAAACCAAGCCAGAGTTATTGACTTGTAGGTTAATCTTTGTTTTGATATTTCGTCTTAGGGTTCTTCTGTATTCCAGTCACCTCAGGAGGTATTAAGTTGTAGCTGCTGCACAAGCTCTTTTTATAAAGAATGAAAGCAAGCACATCTTAAACCCCAGAAATAAATAATGCCATACATTAGGAACCTTTATTTTCATAAATAAAGGAATGGTTTTTTTTGAAAATTCAACAAAATCTTATTTCTGATAAGTCACATTTATAGAAGCCATGCAGAAGAATGTATTGCTGCCTTTCTTTTATTTTGAAACCTTTTTCAGTTGGATGATATTCCATCACCAGAAGAGCTAAGTAGGTAATGCCATCACAGAGACTCAAATATCATCACTATTTTTCTTCTTGCAGATAATCTTTTTAGAGCAAAATTTAGTATATTAAGAATGGTCTGTCTGTCTGCTTGTCTGTCCGTCCGTCCATCATCTGTCTGTCTGTCTGTTTGTCTGCCTGCCTGCCTGCCTGCCCGCCTATCGTCTAGCTTTCTTTATTTTGCATATTGCACCATCCAGTCCTTGTAACTAATTTTAATTTACTGGATTTATCAAATAAATAAGAAGTCATAAAAAGCAGATCTTTGATTTGCTTCAAAGTGACTGACATATCTAGTCTAGATTCATTACTTGTTAAACCTTTTTCCCTCCTTTTCCCCCTTTGTCTGCATTTCTGTCTTAATGGACATGACTGCATTAATTCCATTCCAATATTTATTTCAGTATTTTCCAATTTCCATTTGCATTCATGCTATCTACTGATGGACAGCAGGCAAAAATAATATTAGCTTTTCTCAAAAGGAAACCTAAATGTCAATCTTTTCAAAGTTTTCTGAAAATTTAAATGCCACAATACCCCCCACATGTCATGTCACCCTGCTAGAATATTATGTATTTTTGGTTTTCATGTTCTTCTATACTGAGAATGGTTTAATTTTAAAAATAAAAATACCAATTGGAAAAGGGGAAATCAGTGTTAAGATATGCTTGTCTACACATTTACAAGTTTCAGAGTTACATTAGTGGAATGCAGCAACAGTAGTAAGGAATCTTGGACTGCATTAAAGAAAAACAGATTTATAATGTGTGTGTGTGTGTGTGTGTGTGTGAATAGACAAAAGATATTGTCACACCATCAGCTACTCCATTTGCCAATACTTCTAAATGTATTATTATTTTTAAGTTTGTAAATATGAAGATCTCGGATAGCGCTTCATCACTCATTTTGCACTTGGAGCAGGGTCATCAATAGTCCAAAAAGTCAAAATGATGGTTACAAAAACACAAATCACTATCTCTATTCATATGAGTGATAGCAAAAGCCTGTGGTGATAGTAAAATTTTCCTCCTGATTGATTGGTATTGAAATATGACTCTCATGAAAACAAGGCACATTCAAACATGTGTACAAAGGCTTTCTTCCTGCAGAAGCATGGACATATACAACACTTGATATTATTATTATTTTTTTTAATTTGATTTATACGCCACCCTTCTCCGGAGACTCAGGGTGGCTTACAATGCGTTAAGCAATAGCCTTCATACTTTTGTATATTTATACAAAGTCAGCTTATTGCCCCCACAAACTGGGTCCTCAATTCACCTACCTTAGAAAGGATGGAAGGCTGAGTAAACCTTGAGCCTTGGAGAGATTCGAACCAGCAGTAAATTGCAGGCAGCTGTGTTAATAACAGGGTGCGTAGACCACTGTACTATCAAGGCTCTTTGTTTAAATGATTTAATTTAAACATTTAAATGATGCAGATAGAAAGACGAGCTTAGACCATATGTGGCAAGTACTCATAGTTGCTCTAAGATTTGAATAGGGTTTAGCTGTAGTTCTCTTCTATTGCTGAACTGGAATGAACTCTTCTAAGTATGTAGAGAATTAGGTCATGCATACAGTACAAGTTTCTGCCTTCTTCAAAAATTGCTGCTTTTTCACTCTTTCCAACATCACTTGCAGCTTCCATCATGAGACTTAATGGAAGAAGAAAAAATGGAACAGACAAAGAAAATGAAATCTCAGTTTTACTTTTAGTGTCGCTGTTTGATTGTTCAGAAGCAGTGTTACTTTGTTCCCTATTGTTCACAAGCTTCTTAGTCTAAAGATCAGAAACTTACACGCACACACACACAAACACAGAACACAGAGTAAATTTTAAAAAGGAAGCCGCTCTGAAATAAATAAGAAACAAAAATTTATCACCTGTTTCTCAAGAAAACAACAACAACAATGAACATCATTGATCATTGATCTTAATTGGGAACTGCTCAGAGTTTGTTATAAGATGGGTGGTTATATGTTGTTGTTTTAACCATGTCTGACTCTTGGTGACTTTATAGGCAAGTAGTCTCCATATTCTAAATAATAAATAATAAGAAATGTTTATTTTCTGAAGTCATGGATGAATTAAAAAGGCTAATTGCAAGCCATTTTGAGATAGATAGATAGATAGATAGATAGATAGATAGATAGATAGATAGATAAATAGATGATAGGGATGAGATACAGATTAGATATAATTATTTTTTTCCATTCAACTTCTAGATGATGATGATGATGATGATGATGATGATGATGATAAGAATAAGAAGAATAAGAATAAGTAGTAGTTGTCAAAAACCGAAACGTACAATTTATTGACATCGGGGTACCAGGAGATGCCAGAGTTGAAGAAAAAGAACTGGAAAAAATCATGAAATATCGTGACCTGGCCATAGAAACTACACGGCTATGGATGAAACATGTCACAATGATACCCATTGTTATCGGGGCACTTGGTACCATGTCCAAGAATTTCACAAAACACTTCAAGAAATTGCAGCTTCCTGCAATAACACCAGCGGAACTGCAAAAAACGGCGCTACTTGGAACATCATATATTTTAAGAAGGTACTTGGTTGATACCTAGGATTCTGGCAGCAACCCGTATCAACCATTAACACCAGTCAATGGTATTTGTGACACATTTTTAAATGTCCAGTTGACGGAGTTTCATTTTTAATGAATAAAATAATAATAATAATAATGATGATGATGATGAGGTGGAGGAGGAGGAGGAAGTAACATAAGTTATTTTATTTTAAAATTCTATATAGACAATAGATAATTATGATTCAACATGTCTCTATGAACAAGCATATGGATCATTGGAATAAATGAACTGCTGTTCATGTGCTCTCTGTCTCTCTCTCTCTGTCTCTCTCTCTCTCTCTCTCTCTCTGTGTGTGTGAGAGAGAGAGGGGGGGCAGGCAATTAGAGTTATATATTACGTGTATATATGTGTATATTTAATCATTATGTGCAATCCAGAGTCACTAGATGCGTGGCTTTTAAATCAAATAAAGAAATAAATAACTAAGAAAGAACAAAATGGATGAGATTTTTCATTCTGTATGAGCAGGATAATGCCTAGGAAATTTATTGGGCAATATCTGTGCACTTGCTGTTGATTCTCCATCTTAAAAGACAAGAGACACACCTCCTTTCTAATATCTTTTCCAACTATTGTGATAATATTCCTCTCATCCTTTCCATCTGTAAAGTCTAATACAGGCAGAGTGTGAATATTTTGCTGGACTCTGGCTCAGTTTATTTTCTATATAAATCACTGTCAGATTTCTGGAGTGATTGGTACATTGGGTCAGTAAATTTGTAGGAGGAGAGTTGTGTTAATTGATGTCGGTAAACAAAAAAATCAGAAGGAGTTTGGTAGCAACTCTTTCAACTCATTTTATTAAAGGGCTAGTAGCAATAACAATAACATTTAGACTTATATACAGATCCATAGTGTTTTACAACACTCTCTGGTGGTTTACAATGTCAGCATATTGCTCTTACAACAATCTGTGTCCTCATTTTACCAACCTTGGAAGGATGGAAGGTTGAGTTAACCTCAAGCCCTGTCAGGTTCAAACTCCAGGCTGTGGGCAGAATTAGCCTACAATACTGCATTCTAACCAAGCTTTCATGAGACTCCTCATAGCCTTGCAATTATGGGCAGCATTATATATGATGTATATGTTAGCCTGGTAAGTAAGATTAGCTATCAATAGCTGAAGTCATTGGCACCCAATGCCTATCACACAATTCCTGGCTCAATAAGATATAGGACAAGACCATTTTATGATTTTGTAGGCTAATTGCTCAAATATTTCTGAGGTGGCGGTGATTTCAAGATTTGATAATTTTTTTCTTTTTTTAAAATAATTTTTATTAAACATTTTTCTAAAAACAAAAAGAAAGCTTTAACACTTTTTCTGTTTCAACTGTTTCGCATCAGTCAAAAATTTCATACTTATACATTTTTTCTCCCTTTTTTCTAGTATATTTTTATACATATACTTCTAATATTTATTTATTTATTTATTTACATATATACATAACAATACCAGTGTACACACTTTCATTTCTACAATTTTTGTTTCCTCATATTAGCAATTATACTTCAACTCCTATTTCGACTATTATTTAATTTTTCCCTTCCTTTTCAAGATTTGATCATTTCTATGGACACAGCAGGTGCAAAATAAAATCAGATAACTTAGTTCATGGTTAGGCTACCTATGGAACTTCAGATATTGATAAATAGCATATGGAGTATCCGTCACCATTATTCATGTTTCCTTTGAATTTTGGCTATATATGAAGAGTCAAAGCAGATTATTCTTGGCTTGAATGTTGATTTAACAGCAAGGACAAATGTGCCTAAGGATGAAGAAAACCTATTAGCTGATGATATAGTGAGTTGCATTTATCCAGTTACTGTTTTGCTGGAGATTCTTATTTGCTGGAGTAATTCTCTGTCACTCTCTGGCTTCGTACATTGCTTCAGTATGGGGGCAATTAATGGCTGTATTCCAGCAGAGAGAGAGAGAAAAAAATATTTATTCATGTGAGATATATTTCTATCTTGTATAAAGAATCTGTTTATTCACTCCATCTGGTATACTTAAGGAGCTAAAATGTTTGAAACAGCTTGAGAGCTTAACAATAAAATTTGTTCTGGCAACAGAAATGCAAAATCTCTTCTTTTAAAAAGAAAAACAAAACAAAAATTCTTTTTAAGGTTATCTATTTCTGTTCCACTCATGATTTATTGCAATTCAGCCCTTTGGATGTGTTTTATCTGGAAACTTTACAAATACATCTACAAATATAGAGGCAGGAGGAGGGGTGTCTTTCATTTCATCTTAACATATCTTTTAAAGGCTCTTATTGGACTATTTGTTTCTATCCTGATATATATTTGCAATGCAACTATGTTTCTCATGTAACAACTATGATTCTTAAGATGTAATACATAGAAAATAATCACAAATTTCTGATAATAAAAATCTGAGAGAAAGCCAAAAAGTAACTTTCTTTTTCCTGGTAATTTCCTGCCACATTGATTAAAATTTTGCTCATTATTAACATAATGCCTGTTAAAAACATATGTTATTTTTTTAACACTGTCGTAACTAGTTAAACTTATTATTATGTTATACCAGTTCTTACTGGGCTTCCAGCATTTGAATAGATTAATGTGAAAGAAATATTATAATAACATCTAACTTTGGGGGCTGGCTTCTTAATGGATTTGGAAAGTTTGGAATGTCACCCAACAGTTGGTAAAGAGTAGAAGTCTACACTGGATAAACTGGCTTAGATTCCATGGTAGAGCATGATATACAGTATTTATGGTCAACTTCCAAATAATGGTTTTCAGATTTATTTATTTTTTCAGGAGCCAATCTTTTTATAATTGCAAAGTCAACTCTTTGGCTGCTTCCAGAAACCAAAAGTGGTGCTTTTCTAAATATGACCGTAGAACATAGACTAACTGAGTTGGAAACGACTTTGGAACTCAGACAGGAGATCTTATACCATTTCAGACAAATCGCTGTCTAATCTCTTCTTAAATGCTTCCAGTGATGGAGCACCTACAATTTCTGGAATCAAGTTGTTCCAGTGATTAATTGTTCTCACTGTCAGGAAATTTCTCCTTAGTTTTAGATTGGATCTCTCTTTAATGATCTTCCACCTATTATTTCTTGTCAGGCCCACAGGCACTTTGAAGAATAGGTCGACTCCTTCTTTTCTGCAAGAGCCTCTCAAATACTAGCACTATCATGTCCCATCTAGTTTTTCTCTTCATTAGACTAAACATACCTAGTTCTCTCAACTTTTTCAAATTTCATAGAATTCTCTCTCTCTTCCTCCCTCTCTTCCTCCCTCTCTCCCTCCCTCCCTCCCTCCCTCCCCCCCTCTCTCTTTTGGGAGGGGGGAATGAATGGCTTAAAACTTGCAAGAATTCCAGTGCTTGAATTACTATCAGTTAAAACCTAATATATAGCGATGATCTTTACTCTTTTGGGTGCAAAAAAGGGATTTGTCTTCTTAATTTCTTTGTTTCCTATTTTCTTCTAGTTGTTTCAATCTTTCAGCACAGTTCTTACCTGACAACAAGCTCTTACTTTTTAATCAGCCTAAAATGAAGATAGGCCCTTTCTCTCAGAATCAGTAATGTATTGCTAGGCAAACACTATCAATCAAATACTCGCCAAAAGTGTCAAGGACCCCATTTCTCATTAAAGTATCTGTCTGTGAAAGTAGCATGACAACATGTCTAGCTTTTTAAGTGAAGTGCAAGAAATCCATTCTTGGGATTAAAGGGCCCTACAACTGAAATATGATACATAATCATTACTGAAGCCTTGATACAAAGTTTAGTTTAGTTTAGCGTAAATTATGTAATTCAATGATTTAAATAGTAAAATATGTAGTGTAATATGTAGTGTAAGTATAGACTAGGACTGAAGACATCCAACTTCAAGTACAATCTTTTAATGAAAGTTAACTAGGTAGCTTTGGCAGGGGTGAAATGCTCCCGGTTTGGACCGGATCACTCGATCCGGTAGCAATAGAGGCGGGTGGTTCGGAGAACCAGTAGCAAAAATCCCTGCCCCCCCCCATTGCCCAGCTGAGCCACGCAATCATCAGAGGCTTTTTTTTTAATTTTTAAAAGCATTTTTTCTACAACCTCTTTGGCCGAAGAGGTTATAGAAAAAATGTTTTTAAAAGGAAAAAAAGCCTCTGCTGATCAGGCAAGTCAGTTGGGATCATCAGAGGCTTTAAAAGCATTTTTTTAACAATCTCTTCAGCCGAAGAGGTTGTAGAAAAAATGCTTTTAAAAGTTTAAAAAAAAAAGTTGGCCATGCCCACTCAGTCATATTACCCCACCACCACCAAGCCATGCCCACAGAACCGGTAGTAACAAATTTTACATTTTGCTACTGAGCTTTGGGCCAGTTATTCTCTCTTAGCCCATCTTTTCTTGTCATACCCAGGAAGGGAATTCACATTATGTTCTTAGGAAACATGAAAAGTAAAAAAATCTATTGTGTTGATTTATTTAATCCTGAGAACTTTTGAGAAATGCAAGGACTCAGAGCTAAAAGTACCACCTTGATATAAAAATGAGATGAGTTCTTGTACAAAGCTTGCAGAGAAGCTAATTTGTCTCTCAGAATGGTTTTTTGTTGTTGAAATGTCTTTCTTTTTAATAGGTAAAAGGGTGAATAAATCTGTCAAGTCATCTAGTTAAAGCCTCTGATTAATTCCACATTGTTCATGGAAAAATGCAATGTTTGATAAACTATTTTTAAAAATTTGAATGCAATAGAATTCTCATTCATTGTTAATATCATTACTGTGACTTAGAAATGGAAGGAGAAGAGTTGGATAAGCAATCTGTTTTTCAATTCTAGTGGAACAATGACTCAAAGACTTTAAGACTGCTATTTAAGGATCCACTCTTCAAGGTGGAGGGGAAATTTGTAGCCCTATGTGTTTATTAATAATTTGAATTTTCCCAGTTTTCACTACAGACATGGAAGGAAGATATGATAAATTACCCCAACTCTGTTCCCTGCATTTTAAACTTATCATATCTTCCTTCCATGTCGGTAGTGAAAACTGGGAAAATTCAAATTATTAATAAACAACTGGACACCACCTGAACACCATTGGCATTGACAAAATCACCATCAATCAATTGCAAAAGGCAGCTTTACTCAGAACAGCTTGCATCCTGCAATGATACCTTTAACTCATCCACATCTGCTTATCCCAGGTTCTTGAGAAAGACCTGATAGGTGGATAAAAATGTCAAATCCAGCCTGAACATCTGACTGACTGTGTGACAAACTAAAATAATAAACATTGTAGTTCAAATTATAAATGGTAGCTATAAGCATTCACATCACAACTACCAGCAGCTTCAATTCATGAACAGATTATTGAACAGATTATTTTCCCCAATGAACAGCGCCTTGTTTTTGTTTTCACCAAAGTCCCTGAGGATGAAGCCTCAGTATTTATTTTTAATGCTGCTGCTCTTTTCTGAAACATAAAAAGCAGTGCCTAGCAGAAAAACCTCTCCTGCTTTGTTTCTACCAGATTCTTCAATCTGATGAAAGAGAAATTATTTTTCCCTCCATTTCCCCCCTCAAAGGAGTAGAGAATTTTGATAAAATTCACCTGGGGGGTATGTTTGTGCACATGGATCTATTCTACTTGTATATCATGGGATAAGCAAGAGATGTGAGGAAATATTCTGACTTTCCCTATATAATTGTCTCTTAAGTCAGCAGTCCCCAACCTTTCTGGCTTGGTGGCCAGGCAGGGGAGGAGAAGGGATAGTTCCTTGTGAGTGGTAGAACCATTTGTGTGAGCAGCAGTTGCACGTGCCTGCTGCTCATGTAAAGGGACCTTTGCGTGCGAGGGCAAAATGGTTGCTACTCGGATGAGGGGAGCTTCCACATGAGGACAAGATGGCCACCACTCGAACAAGGGGAACTTCGCACACACGCATGCACTCACCTGCAGCCTAGTTTGGCCTGGTTCCAAACAGGCTGCAGCCCAGTAGTCTGTCACAGCCTGGGGATTGGAGATCCCTGTCTTAAGTAGTCTACAGCCTACCTGGATCTTCCATTCTTCAATTAAGCCCAAAGGAAAGTTGGAAAGTGTGGGCAGCCAAAGAGATTTCAGCATAATGGAAAGATGTGTAAGAGAAAAAAAGGGGAGCACCCTTTCCTACATCCAATTCAAAACTATTCCCATTAAGAAATATAAAAACAACCTTCAGAATGAATTGGAAAAAAAAAAGAGTCCTTTAACCTAGAGACTTTTGTATTAGTTACAGTACAGATTTTGGCAAAACATTAATAGAAAAGACAAAATTGTACTTGTACTGGGTCTTATTCAGAGTTATTTTGTTTTTCTTTAAGCACAGAGTTTAAAAGAGAGAAGTCCACCCTGAACACTTCATTTCTGCATAGCTTAGTAGCTGGGACCTGGCGTTTTGTGTAGACAATGTTTCCATGTACACTAAATGGGTGTTAAGGGATTATGACCTTGCCACCTGGTTCCATCTGGCATTTTGCACATTTCCCAATTGAGTCTGTGCAGCTTTAGCTAAACAGGAAAATGTCAGAAATGAAGCCAATTATGGAAGTCATGCAATTCCCACTCCAGAGCAGAACATCTGTTTCTAGAAATTAAGCAATAGGCAATTGAAAAGATAACAGACTTCTTTCAGAAAAGAGTTCTAAATCATAGGTGCTTATATAGAAAACTCCCATTCTAGGAAACAGATAAAGTGCTCTAATATAAGGCTAGAGATTTTGAAAATGAAATCTGGTGAACTCTCAACTGAATGTTGGAACTGAGAAAAGGAAGGTCCGTTCCTTCTGAAAGACCATATGACATTGTACCACAAAAATAATACATGGGCAGTAATTTATATAATTTCCATAATGATATTAGTCAAAAGTTGTGAATTACAGCATTTGTCTCAATAATGCATATTACTTAAATAATTTAACATATATTTTATATGCCTTGTATGAATTACTGTGATTATTTACTTTGAGTAGGAAATAGCATCTGGATGTATGTTGATTGTTGCATCCCAAATCAGGTCAAATGGGGAATCTGTTAAATAATGAATAAATAAATGATGCTCCATTAAATCCATTAAATAATAGAATGAATTATTTTAGCATTTGCCTATGAAGTCATGCATAATTTTACAACTTATCCCTTTGTCTTTGAAGTTTTTTTTTATTGTACTAGTATCATAGCAAACAATAGTAGTAGTACTAATAGAAATAGAATAGTGAGCCTCACATTAGGCATGAAGCCAACTGGTATGTTTAGACAGCCACTTTCTCTCAGCCCTAAGAAAGAGGCAATAATGAACTATTTCAGAAAATGTTTCAAAGAAAACTATAGGGAATTGTCCAGAAAAATTACCAGGTATTAACATGATTTGAAGGCACAAGTATCTTTATTTATAAAAAGAAAGAAAAAATTGTTGTTGTTAGTTGCGAAGTCGTGTCCGACCCATCGCAACCCCATGGACAATGTTCCTCCAGGCCTACCTGTCCTCTACCATCCATTCTCTGTCATCCCCTTCTTCTTTTGCCCTCAATGTTTCCCAGCATTAGGCACTTCTCCAGTGAGTCCTTCCTTCTCATTAGGTGGCCAAAGTTTTTGAGTTTCATCTTCAGGATCTGGAAAGAAAAATAGAGTAGCATTAAAAAGGATACAAAAAAAACAGTTACTGAATACAAGAATTATATCCATAATGTATATTTCTAGAAGAAAAGATTTTTCAATATTTTGCATTGATATAGATTCTCTAAAAACTAATCTGATTAGTTCTTTAGGTCAAAAAAAAAAGTCTAAATGAATTTGGAGCTCAATTGTATGGTTGCTGTGGTTTCATCTTCCACTCTACCCAATCCAAGAAAGAAGTAAGTTATCTTGAAACGAAGCCAAAAAAGTGTGCATTCTGATTTGTCTCACAATATTTTATATATAAAAAGAAATAATTTAGACTAAGAATTTGAGGTGGAGAAACTGAAGAGCATACTTGTAAGCTCTATATGTGTAAATGTAAGCATTAAGCATTATTCCATTCCAAATTGGCACACTCCCTAGCTAGACATCTTAACGTAGGTATTTTTGGAATCTTTTGGAATTAAACTCAAAGCAGCATAATTTATCAAGGGAAAATTGATCCTCTTATGACTAGACTGGAGGTATTTTAAAAAATGAGAGCAAAGTACTCTCCCTATGCTATCCGAGAGAGAGAGAGAGAGAGAGATCTACAGCTGCATTCCATTGAATTCAGCTGTATTTAACTAATCTGTGTGCAAAATAGTAGCCCTTGTTGAACCCAGAAAATGGAAGAAGTGTTGTGGTATTTCGTGCTGCTGAATTAGCATGATTTAAAATATTGACCTCATGCCTACATAAGCAACCCAGCAGACTGAATTATTCTAAAGAAGTTTTATTAACTCAGTAGAATTAACTCCCCCAAGTGTGCTTAGAACTACAGCCTGAATCTGTGGCTCTTTAGAAAGTTATTAATTCAACTTTTAAAAAATGGTTTTAATGTGGAAACAATAATACAAAATAAACAGAAGGGAAAATGCAACTGCTTCCAACTAAGGACTTAGTGATGGCTGATCTCTGGCCTCACACTGTTGACTGTTTTCGAATTTACTTCTGACTCACTGTGTGTTTGAAACTGACTCTTCTTTCTCCTTCTCTTCCTCCTCTTCCTTCTCCTTCATGATTTGTCGGGTGAAGGAGTTATCCCCCTCCCCCCAAGATAAGATCTAAAGCAGCAAATTGTGTTGTAGTTTTTCTTCTTGTTCACAGCATGCAGAAACCATGAGTCATCTACACATTGCTTTGTGTAGTGTTATTAGTGATTAGAAACAATGTCTGTATGAAAATTTTCTCTTAATGTTGAACAGTTTTCTTTTCTTACTGTCCCTGGAACTCCATAGAGTTCTTTAAAGCTGAACGGGTAAACTCTTTATTCATTTATTGTAACATTGCATATCTTCTTTTGTAGAAAATCTCCACATACTTTACAATAATATTGTAACAGTAACTACTAGTTTAGATTTACTAAACTGAATCAATACGTCTAGATTAGAACCTGCAAGCAAAACTCTCTTCATACAGAAATCTTTTCTGTTCTTTAAATAAACCCTAAGGCAAATAGTCAGCATATAAAAAGGAACCATTATTTTCTAATAATGGCACAAAGAGAAAGAAGAACCTCATCTAATTCCTCAGGGGACGAGCAATAGAAATGATTCAGACAGGTATTAGTAGACAGTGCAGCGAACATATTAGGTACAGCATTGCCCAAAGTGACATCAAACTCAGCATGAATCCAAGTCATTTTATCTCTGAAGAACTGTGCAAACTGCTCATAATGGAACTCAGATAGCTTGAAGCCCTGAAAATCTCTATTTGATGGTTCTCTGTGGATGTAATTATAGAGGAAATCCAATGCCTTTCTCTTCTGTGATTGCCACAGCATAGGCCTTATGACAATGCCTCCAGCATCAGTCAGAGATATCGCAGCACGTACGTCATTGTTACTCGGTTCACCTGTCATTGTGGTCCATCCCTTGAAACTGTCCTGTGTACCATATGTCAACCCAGTTGCTGATAGCTAATCAGGGAAGAAACAGGCTCAGGCTCAACCCATCCAAGACCGAGTGGCTGTGGTTTCCGACATCCCGATATAATCAGTTGGCACCATCACTGACTATTGGGGGCGAATCACTGGCCCCCACGAAGAGGGCTTGCAACTTGGGTGTCCTCCTGGATTCACGGCTGTCTTTAGAAGAGCATTTGATGGCCATGACCAGGAGGATTTTTCATCAGGTCCGCTGATTCGCTAGTTGCGTCCCTTTCTAGATTGGGTCTCCTTATGCACAGTCACTCATGCCCTCGTCACCTCCCGCCTGGACTATTGCAACGTTCTCTACATGGGGCTCCCCTTGAGGAGCACTCGGAGGCCCCAACTGGCGCAGAGTGTGGCCGCGCGGGTGGTTATGGGAGCGATGTGGCATTCCCATGTAAAACCTCTCCTGTGCAAGCTGCACTGGCTCCTGGTGGTCTTCTGGGTGCGCTTCAAGGTTTTGGTTATCACTTTTAGAGCACTCCATGGCTTAGGACCTGGTTATTTACGGGACCGCCTGCTACCATCAATAGCCTCCCACCGGCCGGTACGCTCTCATAGAGAGGGGCTCCTCCGGGTGCCGTCAGCCAAACAATGTTGACTGGGGGGCCCCAGGGGGAGAGCCTTCTCTGTGGGGGCACCTACTATCTGGAATGAGCTCCCCCCGGAGATATGGAGGATCCCGGATCTGCGCACCTTCCGTCGTGCTCTCAAGACTTTTTTATTCCATCAAGCCAGCCTGGCCTAAATCTTTCCCCTTTAAAATGTAAATATTAATTTGTTTTTAAAATTATTGGGTGTTTTAAATTTGTCTCGGCCAAATTGTTTAATTTGGTTTTATTCTGTTTTTAAATTTTGTATTTATGTGTTTTATTCTGTGGCTGTTCACCGCCCTGAGTCCTTCGGGAGTAGGGCAGTATACAAATCCAATAAATGAAATGAAATGAAATGAAATAGCAAGATTGTTCAGACTGACAAAAACATCTCTAGAATAGTTTGCCGTGCAACAGATTCTGTCATCTTCCAAAATTGGAGTATCCAGTTTGGTCCTTACAGACTGAAACTTCTGCAGTTTTTCACATTTCACAAAGTAGTGGTCGTTCCATAGCAAGGTTATGTGTGTGTCCAAGACAAATTTCCCGTGTGTCCATTCACACTTGGCCAATAAAGAATTCTATTCTATCTATTATAATTTCTGGGACAGCTACTGTATATTCAAACCACCCTGGATGAAGACCAGGGGTCTGAGGTATGATTTCACTGATGGGTAGATTCCAAAAAGATCCTGGAGCAATGAAAACAGGAAATCTTCAAATGCACCTTAATTGTAATTTGTGTAATTCATCACATCCCATTCCCCTCCTCCAAAATCCTCAATTATTAAAAAAAAAATTTTTCTACCCTTTGTCAATTTCTGTATAAATACTTTCACCTACCCATTTAGAAAAAATTAACACCCCCCATTTTTTATCAGTCTGCCTGTCAGATACAAATTCATCTATGCAACTGTGTTACTCTTCGCTGACTTTTTTTTAAAATACAAGAATAGGAATTATTAGATGTGAATGACAAAACAATCCCTCCTCAAAACGTGTTTACTAACAGTAAGAATAATATTAATATTGCAACATCAAGATATAAAGGCATGCACAAGATCCATATATACATTCATATATATACACCAAAGCTCAACAAACTAGTCCAATTTAATGTCGCCTTTGCATTTGAAAATGTATTACAAGTAGTCCTCATTTTAATGACCATAATTCGGATCGGGAAACTCCATCACTAAACAACGTAGTTGCTAAGCAAAACATCACATGACCACAAACAGCTTGTAACATCACATCCCATTCAGTTGTGAAGCAAATCACAGTAGTTCATTAAGTGAGACTTCATGTGATTGTAACATGTAATTTTAGTGCCAGCTTCTCAATTGATTCTGCATATTGGAAGATGGTTCGGGCATGTACAAATGGCAATCATGGGACTTAAGACGGTGCAACACTTGGAAATACCTGCCAGTTGTAAAGTGCCTGAATATCAAACAGGAGCTGTGGGGATGCTGCAATGGACATAAATGTAAGGAGTGATCATAAAAAAATTACTTTTTTGATGCTGTTGTAACTTTGAGCAGTCACTAAACAAGACAGTCATTAATTGAGATCTACCTGTATATATCTTGAAAGCTGAATTTCAAAACAAGCCAAGTATTCCCATGCAACCAGAGCTTGAGTACTCACTCAAGCATAAGAAAATTGTATCTATAGCTTTTGCATTTATAGCATATCAACATTAGCCATAGCTAATATTAGCTTATGCATAGCTGTATGCAGAGTATTTTAGTACCCAGATCTTTGCATGACCAGCCCGTAAAATAAAGCATAGCACAATATACATGTGATCAGATATAAATAATGTTAAAAAAGGCCCCTAGTGGTCATTTATTGGGAGGCTTAGCAGGTATGTAGCTTCAAGCAGTCTTATAACTAGCCACACATATGCTCCACTGCTGGTCTCTGCTGCTGTAGGATGGAGAAAAAAAAATGGAAATATGCCATCTAATCATAAGGCACAAGAATAAACCAATTTTCAAAAACCCGTTTGAACACTTCCTGCAATCTGCTTGAAATGATGAATTTGGTTGCAACTGCAACCTAAATATATAGTCCCCTCTCCCCCCCCCCCCACCCAGTAAGGCAAAATGTTGTCAACATAAAACATTTCTAAGTTTCTGATTCATTATGCACCTTCTGCCCAGACTTGCTCTTTATAAACCACAAAAATTCGATTTCCTTTTTTGTCTCTGTACAAATTATTTAGAGTCGTACATACATAACAAGTTATAAAAACCACTCATTTCACAACAGTGACTCTGGGTGGTGCACTGAAAATTAAAAGCAATGAAACATGATACCGAATAAAAGAACTTAAATTAATAATAGCAATATTATTACTATGACATATGCTGGGCCCTAACATATTCAATATTAACTGATATCGATTGAACAACAAATCCACTAATAAGATTGGTTTAACTCCTAGTCCCAGAGCCTGGGGGAATAATCAGGTCTTTAATACCATATGGAAGGTCAAAAGGGTTGATCATTCTGATCTCTGGGGGGAACGCTGCTCATAGCACAGGTGTTACACAGGGAAGGTCCAGATATTGCTCTCCTTTTAATCTACAATGATTAAAGTAACAATGATGAGTTAGCAGTTGATCTGGTGGCTTTGGCTAATAGTTGTTGTCCTAACATTTAGCGTATAGGAGCTATCTCAGGACTCTGAAAAGCAGGCCATTTCTTCATGAAATTACAACATTAATCAGTAACAGCTTGTCTATATTTTATTCAATATTTGAACAAATCAGTTGGGATGATGAGTATTATTAACAAAATGTAGTATTCCATAGAACAAACGCTGTGGATACCATTGGTGGGTCCCAAGAGATGTGCTTTCTGTGATGGTACCCACCTTCTGGAACATTCTTTCCCCCAAAAGTTAATCCCAAAAGTAGATTAGTACCATTCCTTTGAATGTTCTTTCTTGCTCAATATCTCCAAGGAAAGCTCTTTAAATGTGAACTCCTACTAAACTTTTCTTCCTCACTTCCCCATCCCAAATCCCCCTGTGTAGAACAGCCCTCAGTTTTCAGACTACTGCAGCAGTATTTTAAATTGTGAAATTAAGATGAAAAGCAACTACAGTTTGGCAGTTGGTTATTATTTCATAGCTTCTTGTAATGCAAATTTTAGGAGGTGCAATATAATCCTCAAAATCTGGTCAAGTTATCAGGCATGGGGCTCTCAAGGAACTGGAGACATGCTTTGATGGTTCTATTGCTGAACAGACTATTTCTCTCTTTCCCTAGGATTTGTAACTCTGTTTTTATAAAATTTACTATTAATATTTTTATATTTTTTTATATCTATGATTTTTATATGTGGTTTTACTCATTTTTTTCTGTGCACTGCCAAGGGTCACCTTTGGTGAGATGTAAGGCTATATAATTTTGATGAATATATAAATAAATAAAGGGATAAATTGAAATGTACATTCCTTCAGCAATTTATATCAATTGCAGACTCATATAATTATTTAAATAATGTAAAGTGCAGAGAAATTGGATTTGTCTCATGTATACAGCTCTGCTGTATTGAGGCCTGATCAACTGAGCTTCCACTGTACTACATTTTGTTTTTTATACAGCAAAGAATTGCAACGTGGTTATTTTTTTTAAAAAAAAAAAACTTTGCTTCATTCAGCAAGGATAATATGAATTGATGCTATGAATACATTTCCTGTGGCTAGATGACCTGGAATATGCAAATGCCTGATAAAGAGAAAATGGTTGGAGACAGATATATGGTGCCAACCATCTGTTCAGGAGATAATATTTATAAGCAGGTCCAACCGTCTACCAATTGGTGATTGGCATGCTCAGCATTTTATTCCTCATTTACTGCTGGCATAAAAACCAACTCGGCTGCTTCATTGTTCAACTCATTCACAGCACAGATGACTTGAGCACAAAATAATTGACTTCAATTACGAAGCTGCATCCTTCCCCTTCTATCTATTTGCTTCTGCTCTTCTCTGGAGCAGGGGGTGGGAAGACAAATTTTACAAGAGAAAGATAATAAACATCTAAGAGCTGTAGAGTGGGGAAAATGACACTGGATAGGATAATTTGCCTATGTTATCAATGATGAATCTCTGCAGCCTGAGAAAGAACCATAAAGATTTTGCTAGAAATGTCACAATACATATATATCTTCTTTCGTGGAAAATTGTGGTAGAAATTACTGAGTACTTCATATAATCAAGTAATGTCAAAATGGAGTCATCAAAGCATGTCCATGGAATTTCCCCATTCAAACTGGACTACCTTATTGAGTAGTTTGGTTCCCTTCTTTTAAACATTTCTATGGTAGGCACATGTTTACTTGCTCTGCGTGCACAGTTCCTGACTTATGATGCTTACTTACGGGGTGTAAATGTTTCAGATGGCTTGAAATATTTTGTGTAAAAATGGAGACCTGGCTTTGGGATGGGTGAACAGTGAACCACTTAGGGAAAGTTTAAAGAGAGATTATGTGGCTCTGATAAAGAGGAAATTGTGAGAAGGAAACTCAAAATAACCTCTTTGTTTTAGTTTAGCACAAGATAGTATGCAGAGAAGGCTTTCAAGGGTATTATTCTTCCCTACGACAATAAAGAACATTCCAGGAATCCCTTTTGTGTCTGTTTCTTAACTTTACCCATGTTAAAGAGCTGTGGTGGCACAGTGGTCAGAATGCAGTATTGCAAGCTAGTTCTGCTGACTGCCAGCAATTCAATTCTCACCAGCTCAAGGTTCACTCAGCCTTCCATCCTTCTGAGGTCGGTAAAATAAGGACCCAGATTGCTGGGGGTAATATGCTGACTTTGTAAACCACTTAGAGGGGGATGTAAAGCGCTATGAAGAGGTATATAAGTAAGTACTAGTGCTAAGTGCTAAAGGGCTGTCACATATATTTTTTTTCCAATTGCTTTTTCCTATTTGATTTTTGGAGACTACATACAACTCCCTGCAGTTTTCTTGTCAAGGTTTTTCAGAAGTGCTTTACTATTGCCCACTTCCCAGGGCTGACAGAAAGTGACTGGCTAACAGTCACCCAGCTGGCTTTGTGTCTAAGGCAGGACAAGAACTCACAGATTCCCAGTTTCTAGCCTGAGCTTTTAACCACTTCATCAAGCTGTCTCTTGTCATGTATGTAAATATACACAAATAGGGCAAATGTATCAGCCCTACAAATTTAATTGACACAGAGGTCGTAGTTCCAAGGTGAGTAGAAGCAAGGTTGTCATCACTTACACAAAAACCTATTTTTACAAGTGTGTTTAGACTGAATATTTGAACAACCTAACAAATACTATCTAAATTTGCCTCCTAATAATATTACAAATACTTTCCAAAACACTGAATCTGTTCCAGCTCAGCTGCCAGACTAATTTACTTTTACTCCTTAGATCAGGGGTGTTAAACTCGCATCATCACAATGGCATCATGTATTGTATCACGACTTTTGACTTCGCCAAACTAGGCGTGGGCATGGCCAGTGTGTGACACATCCAGCCCACAGGCTGGGAGTTTGAGCATCCAGCCCACGGGCCTGCCTTAGATAATCTTTTTCTTTCTTCCTTTAACTATAACTTCTTGAATTTAAGGAACTTTCTGCATTTGCATATTCTCAAGATCAGTTAGCAGTAATGAATTGTGTTATCTCAAGACATGCTGATAGTTGTGATTTAACCTTTGCTGAAAAATTTGGTTGACATCAACAAGATGTCATCTATTTCCTAAGGATTGAACAGGATATGGGAGCATGAATATGATTTCATCTGATGTGGCATCAAAACAGTGTATCTTGGTGGTTTTCAGATTGCAGGCAAACACAATGAAGACGTCTCGGCTTACTCCAATTAATTCCTTTCTCTGTTTATGCAGCTCTCATTAATTTATTCTGGACTGATATTTACAGAGTATTTTAAAGACCATTTAATCAGCCATTAGCATACAAATATTTCAATAGACAATTGCAAATAGAAGTAAGCTTCCCTTAGCTGGGAGTACATGCCTAATGAAGTCATTCAAGGACATATTCTTCCCTTTTTCACCCTGCTTGATTGCATTGCTTTGGAAAAACCAACCATTGTTTTCAACTTTGAGGCTCTTCCTACTATGTAAGAGAGAAGTTCTTTTCTAAACACCCTGCGTCCATTTGATTATTTCATGCCTGTTGATTCAGTCTACTCTGTGTGCCACTGAGATATGTGCCTGCCACCTGCTGTCTCTTTTGTATCGCATTAATCCATTTCATCTAATTTCAGGCATTGTTATATACCTTTTGCTGAAGGTGACAGTAGGAGGGCTCTCCTCTTGGAAACCAGTTAATTGGCCTTTTCTCCCCTTGCCTTTTGGCCTTTTCATTTTCTTTGAAGACACAATATAAACCTATGTCACATTTTAGAACCTGTTTAGACATTTTCAGTAATCATCCTTGGTAGCTTACTGCCTTTTTTGCTTTATTGTGTTTGCTCAAATATCAACCATTTTCCCCCCTCTATACCTAAGTGCTAACAGTGACATACTGTATATTAGTAATAGTAACAGAGTTGGAAGGGACCTTGGAGGTCATCTAGTCCAACCCCCTGCTCACGTAGGAGACCTGTACTAGGGATTCGAACCGCCGAACTGCCAACCTTTCTGATTGACAAGCTCAGTGTCTTACCCACTGAGCCACCTAGTACACATGTACATGTAGAAGTCTTTGGATGGGCTTTTAATTGCTTCTGGATTTAATAGTAATTCTTGAAGAGAAAAAATAAAATAAAACATGATCCTAGAAGTAAATTTTATTGGGTTCAATGGGGTTGTTTTCTTTACAGATGACTGCATACTTGCAGCTTACTATAGCTAATTCAAGTGTGGGCAGAAAACTCTTCATTAGAAGTATGTTTAGATCTTGCACAATATAAAATAATTGTTTAAACTGTTTGAAGCTTCTTCAAATGATTATGCAAGCAGAAAGTTGAGTACAGATTTAATAAATTAATAAATAAAATGAATAAGTTGCAGTTTTTCCCCTTAAATGTCTACTTTGAAGATTTCAGTAATAATGCCCGCAGTTGTATTACATTATTAATGCAATTGTCTCAAAGGCTTTGCCAGTCAATCAATCATCAAGAGAAATGTATTAGATTTTATTTTTTAGAGGGGCAAACTGGTTTCTCCAGATTCGTATAGGAAGCATAGAAAAAGAAGAAAACCCTTCTCAAATTAGGGAATACATTTACTAATGTCTCTTTAAATATAAAAAAATTATCTAGGAATCTTCAAAATGTCCTTTTGCCAACCTCCTTTTAAGAAAGATGTGCGTGTGTATATATATATGTATGTATGTGTCTGTGGGTGTGTAGTAAATGGAAGTTGGCAAAGTGAATCACCACCTTCTGGCACTATCTTTATTTTTAAGAATGCCTCTGGACTTCACACAGGCCTTTAAGACATTTTTAGAAAATAAAACTGCTGGGTAGCTGCTCAGGTCTATTTTTTGAATAGTGCTCATCATTGAATTGTGCTTCAAAATGACAAAAATCAGCTGGACTTGCAACATAGTGCTGCAGGGTGTGGCAGGGTAGTAACAGAATATTTTCTAACTAGTCACACTTTTGTAATCATTGGAGTAATAGCCCATATTGCCATCTATTGTATCCATTTGATAAAACAGGTGGCTCACAACAGTGTAAGAGGATACAAAACGTGAAACAGAACAGCATCCAGGCATTAAAATCCAAATGAAAACCAAACACTGACAGAAAGTAATTGACAAATGAAAGCTTGGCAGAAATATATTTCATGCTTTTTCCTGGAAAATATGTACATTTTTTTTTTCTGTAGCCAAATGGTGAATTAGTTTGAGGGAGTATGCCTTGATATCTAAGACATTATAGCTTTCAGTGATATGCTAAATAAGGATAAATCTTTCACCGGTTGGACAGAAATTATTGAAATTATAATTTACTGTGAGATTACTATTGCCAAAAATTGTATTTATTATTTAGCTTTTCACAAAGATCTGACATCTTTAAAAGAGAATATGTGCAGATTGTATGTTTTGATTTGATTTGATTTAGAAGCTCCCCAAGCACCACAAGATTCTGGGTGGCTTGCAGTTTTAAAAGAGAAACCAATTAAAATGATGAAATAACAGCAGCTGTTTTTTAACCAAGAAAAGATAAGGAAAGAGGTCATGAGTGTCGGGAGGGAGGGAGGGAGGAAGGGAGGAGGAAGGAAGGAAGGAAAGAAGAAGGAAGATTTTAAGCCTTGGTATGGGGTGGCAGAAGTTGAGGATGAAATCTCCTTTTTCTCTTGCCTATTCAGTTCACACTATGGAGAGGGGGAATAATCCAGATTTAGTGAATCTGTGGATGTTTTTTTCTGAATTATTGCAACATATAAAAGAACGAAAGCTTTAAATACTAACATTGCTGTTTCTTGCTTATAAAAGTCTTTCTGAGTCAGCTTTCATTTCTCAAGCAGCTTCAGTGGTACTTGCAATTTGTAAATTTCTGGAACAGTTTTAAAGCTTGATTACTAAAATCTTCCGTTATGGATAGACTATTGGGAAGAGGTGCCAATTCATTTATTCTGCTACAAAGTCCTTAGATAAAAACTGTTAAGAGATATAGCACTGTGAATTGTGTACCAAATTGGCAATCAGCACAAAAGGAGCAATCATTTTTTCAATATTTTTATGTGTGTGTATGTGTGTGTGTGTGTGTGTACCGTATGTATATACTGTATACACACACGCAGAAAACACACAGACACATACAGAGAGAAAGAAAGAGACAGAGACATAGATAGACAGACAGAAGCCTTTTTCATTAGTATAGTCATATGTTTTTTATGCCTATACACATACACACACACACATGTTTGTATGGGTATGTATACTGTATATACACATACTAGAAAATAGCAGTTTTTTGGTTGGAAGAAACATCTGATATTCCTGAGGGAAAAACCTGGATCAATCATTATTTCCTTCTTGGGTCTATTCCAGGACAGTGGGATACAGGTGAAGATGCCAGAGACAAGGCAGACAGGGACATGATTGGTCCATAACCCTTTCCAACTATGTGCAGCTAGTCAGAAAGAGGAGCTACAATGACTTTGTCACCTGTCCATATCTGTTTTCAATTGGGAAGGTTTTATATGTTTTCCTTTTTCGCTCCATTTCCTGAGTGTCAGACTGCCCTGATCAATGTCTCTGTCACTCTAGTAGCCAAGTGCAACCTAATAGTCTGTCACTTCAAGAAGTAGATGTCACTGAAGTGTCTTCTTGTGTGCACAACAGCAATAGCTAACACAACCTCCACTTGCTTGTTAAAAGCTCTGATCCCTCGTTCTTTCAGAGATTTGCTGGCACCGTGTTTTTTTTTAACCTTCTCAAGGCAATAAAAAAAGAATATCTAGACTACTTGTAGTGCAACTTGCCCTTTGGAATCTCACCACCTTATGTATATATCTTTTCTATTTCTGATTAGAGTAGCTGCTCTGAATCTCTTATCTTTCTTGCTCAATATCTCCAAGGAAAGCTCTTTAAATGTGAACTCCTGCTAAACTTTTCTTCCTCACTTCCCCATCCCAAATCCCCTTGTGTAGAACAGCCCTCAGTTTTCAGACTACTGCAGCAGTATTTTAAATTGTGAAATTAAGATGAAAAGCAACTACAGTTTGGCAGTTGGTTATTATTTCATAGCTTCTTGTAATGCAGATTTTAGGAGGTGCAACATAATCCTTTATATTCATACATTAGATATTAGACTCAACATGTAAGAACAAAATGGTGTACATAGATCATATACAGATGATTGCATAACATGGGAAACTTAATATAGCTGAGATTAGCTAAATGAACACTGCTAAAGGACAACTGTGATTATGGCATGCATGTCCACACATCATTTATGCCACTGATAGTTTGCAACCCAAGGTAAAAAAATACATTTACTTAACAGTATTTAATGACCAAATTTGAAGAAAAGTAACCATTATAATTAGCTTCCAGATATTAAATGTTTATTTTGACTCAGTTGCCTCTTGAGTTTTGCTTAAATATGTTTGCTGAACATTAAAATAACCTCCATATATCTTACAAGGATGTGGAATAAATAAGAGTTCTTTGATTGATTAGTCAATTAACAAAATGGTTCTAGCTTTTACACCTGCATATTAATGAATGCAATACTTGGAAGATAGAAAGAGTTACACAAGTAAAAAACAAATGAAATGAAGAAGATGTAGCATGCTTTTAGTCTAAGTTGATGCTGACGTTTTGAAACTAATAGTTTTTTTATTACACATGCTTTACTTTATAAATTTCAGAGGGAAAGGTATAATAGAAGTCAGTTTGGTTTCCTCTGCATTTATAACATAAATAATGTCCTTTCTATCTTCTTAATGAAAGGATTTCTAAGTCTTGTCACCAATGAGGTAGAAAGATAAAGATTTTGACTCCTCATGAATTTATAGCCATGGGCAGGTCATTTCTTGATGATAATAAGGAGTTGATTTGCCACTACGTACTTCAAAAATATGTTTTCTTCCCATATTACATAAACCCTGGGATTTGCTGGTGACACCCGAGCCAAACCCTAACCAGATCCAATGTGCTTCATTGTTGCAAAATCAACCCTGGTCAACTAACTGATGTCATCTATATGCATTAAAATTGAACTAAGAATCATGTTCAACCATCTATTCTGACCAAATTCAAAATATATAGTTTGGAAAATATTGTAATGACTGGCATAAAATCATCTAGTTAGTTTAACGGTCAAGTGGGAAATCTCTAGTATTAATTTTTCTTTCTTAGTCAAAGTCTAATATTTTTACCATAACTTGCAACATGGATCACTTTGATGTGCTCTTAAGTTGTTCTGGAGTGCACAACAGACTTGTTCAGATTACCACCAAATTAAAAAAGCTACCAACTGGGCAGCTTTGATGTGCAGTTCAAAAAATCACAAAGCCACCCATCCTGAAAACATTTTAATCTCACCCTGGCTAAGAAACTGAAACCTTCTGCCACAGCACAAGCCTGAAGTGGTTTTAGGCCACAAAATTGTTTAATGGAGGTCAATTGTGTGGCTTTTTTGCTTTGTGGCACTGAATCACATCCTCCTCCACAGCACAAATGACTTGGTTGAATGAAATCTGTGACTTTGTGCAAGATTACTACAGATATAGCTTGGATATTCAACCAATACCTTCACTTCTGAGTGAAGATAAAGGAGGGAAAAGTCAGCTCCTTCTGGCTCACAGTCCTAGGAATGAACTTTGATATTCTTGTAACTTCTTAAACATCTAAGTTCCTGAATGGGGTAGATCCCTGTGTAAAAGACCTAGACAAGATTCTGGTCTCTCAGCTCAGTGAAATGCAAAATAAATACATTATACAGTGCATTCCAACAAGCTGTGATGTTTTTGAGAAATAAATCTTCATGAGGCTGTGCAAAGCTTTGAGGGGACGCTTTGCTTTGATGATGCTTCAAGGGAAATATTCCTTTGAAGCTGTTTCAGGAAGCAACCTGGTACCCCACTTCTAAAAAGCAAAAGCAAGCAGCGCCTTCTATTCTTCTGGGGCCTCTTGTGGCATATTAGTAGCTGCAGCACCCTGTCAAAGCAAAGTGCAGCTTGCACACAGGCAGATTAGTCAGCAGATGTTAAAACATTTATCATGGAAAGTGATTCTTTCCATCAAGGGAAAAAAAAAACCCTGAGAGATAAAACTAGGCAGACTTTTTCTATCTTATGTGCAAGTAGAATGCTACCTTGTAAACATTGACAAACAAAGCCATGCGATCAGCTGTTAACACTCTATAATTTCAAAATGTGTCCACACATTAAAAGCCATCATTGTTTAAGTCAATAGAACCCTAATCAGGTATGGCTATCAACATTTTGATTTTACAATTGCATGCAAGGTGTTTTGTGTCTGTGTGTAGAGGAAATACATAAAGTTTTGATTTCCATTCCTAAAATCTGGAACTATAAAAGCCAGCAAAAAAAGGTATTATGGGACTCTGAGCTCTTCATAGATTGCTTCCCTGACAAGAAAGAATTATTATAAGTAAAATAAGATACAGATAAGACACTATAAAAGGAAATAAGAAACCTTAGCGAAGGAAGAAGAGAATTCAAGCAGAGGAAACTAAACTGGAGAACAGTGGGAGGAAAATGATTCATCACAATAATAAGATTTGGGTTATAAAGTGGAGTTTTAAGAGGGAAAAGCTATTGTTATAGTTGATTAATGCATTATTAATGCAGAGAAAGGTTAGAGGAAATACGATGGTGGCATTCGTTAAAATATCATATTATAAGAAAAGTCATGAGTCAGGCACTATTGTGGTGAAAGCTGAGTATAGGCAATTCTCGACTTATGACTGCCATCACCATTGCTAAGGAATGTGGTTGTAAAGCATGATGTTCAGTGGTGGGTTGCTACCGGTTCTCCCTGGTTCTTGCGAACTGGTAGTGAAAATTTTAAGTAGTTCGGAGAACCGGTAAATACCACCTCTGCCTGGCCCTGCGTCCAATCTATTGCTGCCTCCCGAGTTCAGCTGATCGGCTAGAAGGAAAAAATCAGGGCTCACTTGACAAAGAAGAGGGGAAAAAAAAACAAGACACCTTAGCTTTAAATTGAGAAGCCAAGAAGCGTCCCAACTGATTGGCTAGAACCATTCCACTCCTTGTAAACCGTTCAGTGGTGGTAGATTGGCAATTGAGGCCAAGTTGCCTGAAAGAGGTTTCTGATGCTCTCGGTGGTGGCAGAGCGGCAAAAAACTGTTTAAACTCTAGGGACATTACAAAAGCCTGAACTCCAAGGCCAGTCGTAAGTCCCTTCAATCAGCACTATTCAGCACTGTTGCGACTTTGAATGGTTGCCGAATGAACAGTCCCAACTTGAGGACTGTCTATACAATGTTAAATATCCAGATTTCCATTTTCTTTCCGAAGAACTTGAGATTCTGTGGAGAACTTGAAGAGTTAGGCTATCATGTGTGTGGTCTTTAATTCCAAGAATAATCAGCAATAGCAACCGACTTGGCGATTTGGGAAATAAAAGTCCATATATCTGGAGGGAATCCAGTTTGAGGAAGGCTATCCTGAATATTTGCAATTGATTGAATTAATGTATGCAGATCACAGGGAGAAACCCTATCTATAGAGTGGGCACATATTTTCAAATCAACATGTTTTAGAAACAAGTCTCACACAGTGAATAGAAGACACTTTTGAAAAGTGTGGGAATGCTATAGAGCTAACTTAATTGCTGGTGAAAAAAAATTCAATTTGTACTTTTTTTCTACAGATAATTTGATTAGCCTTTGATGAGCAGTGTTTGGATTTCTTTTCTTTTTTTTTTTTGTCTTCCTGAAATAGTTCCATCTGAATTACCCAAATATTAAATATGCACAATGACGTAAGCAAAATGAACTTGTTCTTAATAGAGATCTCCTGCTACGTTGCTTTACTTTATAATTTGAGTTTTTGTTAGCCACACCTGCCCCTATTTCTTTGCCAGTTGGAAGTATAATAATTTATCAGTGGACTTCTATTATCTTTTTATCTACTTAATATCTGTAGAGGACATTGTTGTTAAAGTCATGGAGCAAGGCCAAAACAAAACAGACTTAGGAAAGGAAGGAAGGAAGGAAGGAAGGAAGGAAGGAAGGAAGGAAGGAAGGAAGGAAGGCTCCCAAGAGAACAAATGCATTTCAGATAGAAATATTTTCTAAAAACTACTGGAGACAGGTACAAAACATGTGTAGCTTGATAAACAGTTCTCCTTTGCCACCTAGTGTCCTCTAGTTGCTACATACTCTATTTAGAAATGAATATTGTGTTCATCTTCCACCTTTGAAAGGCCAAGAATTAGAGATCATTAACAGCTTGTTAAAGTGCCTTACCACAAAAACGAGTTTTATTTGAATCAATTTAATGTTTGAAGAGATGAGGAAACAGAGAAATATCACTGTTTAGAGAGGAGCTGGGTTGGGCTGCTGGGGGTTCAGGAGAACCTCTAGCTAAGATTCTGTGCAGTTTGGAGAACCCCCAAATCCCACTCCTGGCTGGCCCCACCTCCCCAGGAGTCCCCATGCGGCCCATTTTTAATGCAGGTAAGTGCAGGGTGCACATGGAAGCTCAGGAAGGGTGAAAAACGGGCTTACTGAAAGTTTGGGAAGACAGGAAATGGGCCGTTTCCAGCCTCCAGAGGGCCTCCAGAGCCTGGGTAGGCTATTTTTGTCTTCCCAGAGAATCGAGGAAAGCCTCCGGAGCCCGGGTAGGCCAAAAATGCCCCCCCCAACATTGTGGTGCAGGAGGCTAGCTAGGCCACGCCCACCATGGCCACGCCCACCCAGCAACCAGGCAGAGAACCCCTTGCTAAAATTTTTGAAGCCCAGCCCTAGAGAGGACTATACTAAGAATAGCGGATGACCTGCTTCATTCCTTAACTGGGACCAATATTTATATGATCATTAAATACAAGGGGATCACAACGCTCTGCTTTTGATAAGGAATCTTGGGAACAGAGGGACTCTTTTCATTAGGAACCTATCCCCACTTTTTCATTTATAAACAAAGTGCTACTGAAGGAGGGATCGCTATTAGGGGTCACCTTGCTAGACATGGGGGGGGGGAGATATTTTTTTGTGTTGTTTTTTTGCTCCCAAACTACAAGCAAGGTCCCAAGGATCATCTTTTGACTTGCCATTTATATTATTTTTAGCCAGCTTTTGGTTTATTGGTTTAACAGCTGGTTTTATATCAACTTTTTTTTTTTTTTATCAAAGGAACATCTTATTGATTGCATGCAGAATATTCCCAGTTAGCATTTACTATGCTAGGTTTCTTTCGGTAACTGCCCTTCAGAATAACTGCTATAGGTAAGTAGAGGAAGCCAAAGGAATGTATAAATTAGCCATACCACAGGCCACATGTTGGAAGGGTCACACAATAATGGTAAGAAAATTGTGTTATAATCCAATCCTTACATCTCCAGTCAGCATTGTAGAATGTACAAAGAAGTGCATATTATACATGGGTGAAATAGCCTTGGGTATATTGATCTGAACTTATAGAGGTTAATGTTCCAATATATGGAGATTCTTCCTTCTATAGTCCATACAAATGGCTATTTCAGCCCCTACCTTAATTGAGGTTTTTACTATAAGTAGTATTTCAACTCAGGTCCTTTATTATTGTTGTTAATAAATGCCTGCTAACCACAATCATTTTTTAAAAAAACATATTTTATACATCACAAGCTATGCTTTTTATCACAGCTTGTTAATGGTGTCATAATTTAAGAACAATATAATGCAATAATGTCTAATTTAATTTGTTACACTACATCTACTTTCTTTCCTCTCACATTTTAGTGTTTAATTGTCTGCATGGGCACATCCAGAAGGCATCTAGAGCTATTTAACTGCCATACAACATATTTCTAAAGATTGTGTCTCTCCATTAATTCCACTTCAGTAATAATTGAAAAATGAAATTTGAGGTGGAAAGAAGGTTTTTTTTTAAAAAAAATAAAAAATAAAAAATAATAATGGCATCTTTGGAAGCCAATCCTGCCTCGTAATATTAGCAAGGTTTTATATTCCTCTTTCAATTTTAGATCATTTGATCATAAATCCATATTTAAAATACCATGAACTTTCAACCAGACCAGAAAACAGAATGGATAGTCTATGAAATTGGATACGAGGCAAAAGAACAGTATATGTTCATAACCTTGGGAAACAAGAATGAAAGAAAATGAAACTGATTAGTGTATTGTCTTTTGGTTGCATGGATAGCTAGTTTTATTTCTTATATTCTCTTCAGAAAGAATGTAGGTCATTTTGATAGGGTACATTACCAAGATTTAAGATCCATTCTCAGCTCAAATTGCTATTAAAGCAACACAATGTTTACTTTATTTCAGAACCTATGAACCAAAATTGCCTATCTTTTGAGTCAAAAATAAAATAACTGTAGAGCTGAAAAGACACCACCAGCTTCCAGACAATCTGAGCTTTATTTATTTTATTTTATTGGTTATTATTATTCATTTGTTTATTACTTTTATATGCTGGCCATCTCATGGTTGAAGAGACTGTAGGCAGTATACAAATTTAGCATAAATTTTTATCCTGGGCCACATAACTAAAAGTTCTACACTTTAATTGAGCTACTGTTGTATTGGAGGTTGGAAAATGTATGACATGATAATAGATCTTTCCACTGGTGGGCTGCTGCATGATCGCAAGGGTTTGGGTGAGCCCTTAGCTCTCGGCCTGCTCACCCGCCCCTGTGCTATGCTTTCCATTTATAACTAACTTTCTGGCTTGTTGGCTGGCCTAGCTGTGATCCATGCTGCCCCTGCTGTACTCACCGGAGCTGCCTGAGTTAAGAGCATGTTTGAAGCTCCATTTCTCTCCCAAAGGGGCACGTGCACGCTCACAACCAGCAAACCCTTTGTTAAAGTAAGTGCAGCCCACCTCTGGTTCTTTCATCAGTTCCATAGAAGTAGAACTGAACCATAACAATTTAACAAGTACAAAAACTGTATTCCTCCAGAAGCCCATGCAGTCATGGGATAAAGGGATAACGGTGTTTCTTTCTTTTTTTTTTTTGCAAAGGAAATCTCTCTAAATTATTTAAATGTTTCAGAAAAGGTTATTGGCTGATTTTAATTCTAAATTGTACACTCTTTTTTTCTTTTTACATGATCTTAATTTTCTGTGAATCTCTTTTATCTCACACTCACACACCAGTGGTGGGTTTCAAATTTTTTTACTACCAGTTCTGTTGGTGTGGCTTTGTGGGCATGGCATGGCTTTGTGGGAGTGGGCAGGGGAAGGTTACTGCAAAATCCCCATTTCCTCCCGATCAGCTGGGACTTGGCAAGCAGAGAATAGATGGGGGCGAGGCGAGTCACAATTTTTACTACCGGTTCTCCGAACTACTCAAAATTTCCACTACCGTTTCTACAGAACTGGTCAGAACCTGCTGAAACCCACCTCTGTCACACACACACACACACACACATAAAAACCTTAACAGATACTGATATCACTAGTCTAGGCAAATTGTCCTCAAAGCTTAATTTTTTAAAATATATATATATATATATCCTGCCTCCACCAGTTACTTCTAGGGACATCTGACCATCCAACATCTAGAGTTACTCAACCATTTTTATGCAGCTATTACAGTATGAGAACAGGCTTCATATCATGTTTTCAAAATCAACCAAGTGAATTAAGTACACATGTATATAGTATATAATATAGAGATCGAAGTAAGTTTCTAATTTACATTCTCTTAGCAAAGATGGAGGATTATGCCAAGGACACACTGTGTTTCTTGCTGGGGGTTTGTGTGTGTGTGTGTCAATGGTGGGTTTCAAAACATTTTACTACCAATTCTGTGGGTGTGGCTTTGTGGGCATGGCATGGCTTGGTGGGTGTGGCTTGGTGGGCGTGACAGAGGAAGGATACTATAAAATCTCCATTCCCTCCCCACTCCAGGGGAAGGATACTGTAAAATCTCCATTTCCTCCCAATAAGCTGGGATTCAGGAGGCAGAGAATAGATGGGGGCGAGGCCAGTCAGAGGTGGTATTTACTGGCTCTCTGAACTACTCAAAATTTCCGCTACCGGTTCTCCAGAACTGGTCAGAACCTGCTGAAACCCACCTCTGGTGTGTGTGTGTGTGTGTGTGTGTGTGTGTGTGTGTGTGCGTGTGTGTGTGTGTGTGTGTGTGTTGCTTGTGCTTTCAAGTCAGTCTTGACTCCTGGCAACTGCCTGGACAAATCTCTGCAGTTTTCTTGGCCAAGGTTTACTTTTTTCCAGAAATGGTTTACCATTGCCTGCTTCTTAAAGCAGAGAGAAAATGGCTCATGGTCTCTTAGCTAGCTTTGTACCTAAGGCAGGTGTAAAACTCATGCCCTTCCTGTTTGTAGCATGGTATCTTAACCACTACACCAAACAGTTTCTCATACTTCTTCCCTAACAAAGATAAAATACTTGCATTTTCATTTTCTAATTTCCCCTGAGAGTCTTTACAGTTTTCACTTTACTCTTCTGCCTTTCTCCTCTGAGCTTTGCTGTTCCCAGGCCTACACACATGAAACCTCTGAAACAATTCAATTAAAACTTCCAAAAACCTTTCTGCAAATATTGTCATTGGTAGCCTTTCCTGTTGGGAAACACATGCTTGTGTCTCTTTTTATTTGCAAAATCACTCAAATGTTTTTTGTGTGCATTTTGGGTCCTGATTGCTCTCTACAGAGATTGTCTTTCTACAGAGGGATCACTTTTAGTAGGAGCAAATACATTGAGTGGTTTCCTGCATCTCCTCTTTCACAGAAAGAATAAAAAGAAAGACTCCTGGTAATTAATAAAAGAAGCTGGTTGACTGTCTGAAGCACAGTGTCTGGCCAGAGAAGCAATCTGCATTTCTTTTTGTGCTAAAAGTTTTTCCTTCTGGATATTTGTTTTGTTGACACTTTGCACAAGTTACTTGTTTCAATTATATGAAAACTTTCTCAAAGTCTCTTAGGCATTTGTCTGGATAGTTTGCTTTTGTATTCCTTAGTACATTCTTCTTGAGATACTTCTTTCAAGTATCTCCAGAAGCTGACCTGAATTTAGTCAATCAGTTGTTGTGACAGAAGCTCCTTTTCAGTTAGGAAAGCTTCAATCTCCCTTCAGGCATTTTCTACTTGTTATGAAATAGGTAAGTTTTGCTTAAGTACTTTCATACACCCAGCCCCTTTTCTCTCACATCCTCAGTCCCAAATGCCATCACAGAAAGGGATTGAGTAACACATGAGGAAACCCTACTCAGGGGTCTCCAAACTTGGCAACTTTAAGACTTGTGGACTTCAGCTCCCAGAATTCCTGAGGAATTCTGGGAGTTGAAGTCCACAAGTCTTAAAGTTGCCAAGTTTGGAGACCCATGCCCTACATAATTCAAATGGCAATATGGGTATGGATTGCTACTTCTCTTGTCAAACAGTGCCATTCCTTTTTAAAAACATTTTTAATCAAAGATTACAACTAAAAAAAATAAAACTAATACAAGATACAAAAATATAAAAATATAAAGTGAAGAAAGGAAGAAAAGAGAAGAAAAAGAAAAATATAAAATAGTAACTTTCTGCTTTATGATGACAATTTCAAACAATTTTGTTAACTTATCACCATCTCTTAAAATATATCCAGCACTCTCTTCTTCCCATAGCTTATCTCTTAACCATAAACTATAAATTCTTAACGTCCTAGTCAGTAAAATCCATTAGGCGCTATCAGAGATGACTATGTATTTATTTTAATCTTTCTCAAACAAGCCAACTCCTTCCTTGTATTTTTAATATTCTTGGCTTTTACTCTCTTAACAAGGTATCCTCAAACCTATCTTCTCATCTTTTCTTTGTACAGATCTTGTAACAGATCTCTTTTGTAAATCCAGTAAAAGAAAGCTATCCAAATCTGATTTGATAGTTGTACGTCCTTTTCAAATATTAAAAATCACCCAATTTCATTTGTATCTCTAAATGTAAAGGTTCCCCTTGCACATATGTGCTAGTCATTCCTGACTCTAGGGGGCAGAGCTCATCTCCGTTTCAAGCTGAAGAGACAGTACTGTCCAAAGACGTCTCTGTGATCATGCGGCTAGCATGACTAAATGCTAAAGGCGCACGGAACACTGTTACCTTCCCACCAAAGGTGGTCCCTATTTTTCTACTTGCATTTTTTACATGCTTTCAAACTGCTAGGTTGGCAGAAAGTGGGACAAGTAATGGGAGCTCACCCTGTTACGCGGCACTAGGGATTCAAACTGCTGAACTGCCAACCTTTCGATCGACAAGCTCAGCGTCTTACCCACTGAGCCACTGTGGAGGCTTCCCCAGATCCCAGGAATGGGGATCTTACCTCTAGGAAGGCAACTTCACTCTGATAACTGATAACTGACAGTAACTGACACTTTAGCTGGCAGGCATGAAATCATAAAGCCACTAGAATTCATAAGGAGATGACCCTCCTCTCTTATCCTCCTATCAAAGGGCACCTGCTCCTCCACCTTTTTGACTTACACCCATGCCACACAAATGTCTCTAGGAAGCTACCAAACCAATCAATACAAAAAGAGGGAAGGTACCTCAGAGTCCAGGAGTCCTACTGAAGAGCAACCTACCTCTAAGAAGGCATCTTTACTCTGATAACTGACAGTAACTGACACTTTAGTCTGCAGGGATGAAGTCATAAAGCCACTAGAATTTCCAGGGAGATGACCCACCTCCCTTATCCTCAAAGGGCACCTGCTCCTCTACCTCTTTGATCTACAACTATGCCACACAAAGGTCTTTAGGAAGCTCCCAAATCAATCACTAAAGCTGCCTGTATCTCATGTTTTGCACATAAACCATTGGTCTTTGGATGTAGGTTGCCTCTTGCTATAGAAGTTCCACTAAGCACTTCAGCATCGCTGAGCAAGCTGAATTTTGCTTTCTAAAGTCACGGGTTGGAAGCAGACTTGACTGTGTTTAGGTTAGACTTTGAAATAGATTTGTCCATTGAAATCCACAGGATTGAATCTAACAGATCTCACTGATTTTAGTTTGACAAAACTTTGACAAAATTTAAATCCAGTCCATTGTCTGGAAAGACAAATAGATTTTAAACCAAAATTATTTAGCCTGTCCCATTTATATCCATTGCAGTATGTTTACTGCATTTCTTTCTGTTCGAGAAAGGGAAAAACTTTTTTACATCTATTATTTTCTTATATCACTGTTTGAGGTTTCTGTCTCCCAAAAATCTATCTGTTCCCTGCCTTATTTAGTCAGTGAAACTCCTTCTGTGTTCCTTATCAAAAAGACGGAAAGCTATAAACAGTTGAGAAATGACAGTGGAAATGGAATACGGAGGGCAAATTAAACTGCATGCAGGGAAGACATGATTCTAGTAATTTGTCATATTGAAAACATGATATAAATGTCACAGTAGTTTACAGACACTCTTGACTATCTCCTTATTTCTGATTTAGAAAATTTACTTGAGTAGATAGAGATACCAAATCTTTTATAAAAATAAAATAAAAATAAAACCAGGGGTGGTGGAATGGAGTCACAATTTTTGGCAGTAAAGCAATAGTATGACAACATGTTCAGATAGATTTCTTCTCAGAGGAGTTTTTATCACTCTCGACGGAAGCATTATTAAGGGAACATTTTCCACTTTTATTAGAAATTCTGCAGACATCTTTTTCCACTTTGACATAAGGGCGGGTAAAAGAGATTGGCTATACCATCTGCCTCTGATCTATTTGCAAAAGGAGATGGATGCTTTCTCGATCTTTTTAGTTCTTCTCCCCTCCCTCCCATCCCAAGTTGTTGACTTTCCCAAATTGGACTGTTTTCTTGTGTTTCTTTGAAAAGAATCAAGTGATTTCCTAGGGCATTCTTAGTCATAGTAGGTGGCATGGACTGGGTGTATCAAATTCACAGGGTTTTATAATAATGCATGGGCACAGATTATTTAGCATATGATGAAAGATGTTTACACGTGTGCATGAGCCACAGAAGGACTTTTTTTTTTAAAAAAATGTATATTTTTTCAGAAACATTGCTGAGAGAATTTGTAAAAACTAAGCTAATTACAAGATGAGCCACAAAAAGCTGGTTTCATCACTATCAGAGTCTAGCAATTAAATAGCATGCTTTTAATATACAATTCAGTTTCATTGGTTGATAATCATCTTCATTTGGGAATGTAAACTAGAAGAAGAACCTGAGAAGAAAAAATGCAATTTGCTCTTTTATAAGCTGAGTACCATTCCCCCAAAATTAAATATCCATGTTTTTATTTCTCATAAAAGAGATTCAGCTTTAACTGTGAAAAGCTCTGTTATCAGAAATATGACTCTTACAGGTGGAATTTGGAAAACAAATGATCATGTAGTCCAATATCTTCCCCACTTTTCTAGATTTAGTTTTCTAGCTTTAATTTTTTTTTTATTCTACATTATTTGTAAAAATAACTTGAGGCAGCAAACATACCTAATACTTCTTTCTCTTACTTTCCCCCCAACAACAACCCTGTAAAGTGGGTTGGGCTGAGAGAGTGTGATTGGCTCAAGATCACCCAGTTGGCTTTATTGCCTAAGCAAATAGCTGCTTAAATCTGGCAAGATTCTGTCTGTAGGTAAAGAACAATAAAGGAAGTAATTATCTGTGTTGTTCTTGGTTCTTGGGTCCTGACATTAAGGAACTTTTAATTACAAGTTTAAAACCTTTTTTTATTAAAGAAACACCAAGAGTGATTAAACATTTAATTTAAAAAAAATTGAAATAAGATTTTGGAATTAATTGATTTGATTTTAAAAATCATAATGAGATAAGACTTTAAAAATTGGAACCAAAGGGAACTATAGATTACATTAAATAAGAAATCAAACATGACTTACTAATACTGAATAAAGCAAAATATTTTAACATTGGACATACTGAAGAATATTTTTGAACAATAAACCTTAACAGCATCTGCCTCTATAGATAGACTTGTCTAAATGCTGTTATGAAAGAGGATCAAACCCTACATGAGAAGATTGAGACTGGCTTGGAAGTGGGCTTAGAAATGACAGCTACAAGAATGACATGGAAAAAGACGTTACGCTGATGCCTTAATAATTAAAAGGGTTATACAAACAACAAACCAAGAAAGAAACCTGGGTAACTTTCCTATATTGGATTCAAAAAAGAGTGAGAGTTTTAAAGAATTTTATGTGAAATGACAAAAAAATTGAAAAGAAATAAAGTTCTGACATTATTTGAAGGGACTAAGGATCGATGCCTGTCTCGGCTTAAGGAAAGCTATCAGAATGCCTTTGAGGACTGCCCAGATAGAATTTGTTTTGAAAAGATTGAAAAATTTGTTTTGAAATGATTTAGATGAAATACTGGAGAACTCCCTCATAACTCCACTCCGTGAAGAAAAATAAGGTGAGCATTTTAAGAAGATGCAGTGCTGTATGACATAAGTAACTGCCACAGAGGGGTACCACCATTTGAGTAGAACATTTAGTTGCACAACTGCCTTACCTTTTTATAGCACAAAGTTGGATTAGCCAGCTGCAAAATAATATAAATAAGGGACTAAAGTATTAATAAACAGGTACTTGCTCAATAGAGTAAGGGCCTGCTTTTTAATGTCTGGGGAGATTCTGGCCCAAGACCATAGTATTTGATTTAGTGCTCAGATGATCTTCTTTTTACTTTTCAGCTAAATAAGACAGCAATCTGTGCAGAACAACTGATGTAGTGGAAAGTAAGATTAGATCATTGGCACCGAAGACAGCAGATAGGTTCCCTGTCAGTGATTTTGAGCAGGAAGAACTTGGCATCCTTCAAGAAGAAAATAATACTGTTAATGAAGAGATTGAATAAGAGTGGAAAGCTAGAATGCTTCTCTATTTAACACCCTTTGTAGAAATAATTGAGTCAGAAGGCTTTTTATATAATATCTGATTTGAAAGATGATATTTATGTGAAGTCTCATTACTAAATTCAACACCCTGATATCAATACCTAATATTTTGAATTTGAGCCATTGTTAGTTTTGACCTATGGAATCATAGACTGAACAGAATTCCATGCGTGGAATATAGTTTTCTGTTGGTGATGTTAAGGTACTAACCAACAAATTCTTAGAGCTGTAAAATATTGGGTAATTTCCCTTCCAGATTTTTGACTACCCAAACTTCATGTGATTGAACAAATGAAGCATATATTTAGAAAACATCCCTAGTGCTTTTCTGAGGGGACTTATTTGTGCATGCAAATATTCATTGATTCAATAGCTCTCTAGTTTAAGAAAGGGATATCAGATGTTTCTACACAAATTGATCTCAGTACCATTGGAAATAAGAAAAAATGTCCCTTGGTATGCAATAGCACTTAGACTTATATACTGCTTCACAGTGCTTTTACAGCCGTCCCTAAGCGGTTTTACAGAGTTAGCATATTGTCCCCAACAATCTGGGTCCTCATTTTACCGACCTCGGAAGGATGGAAGGCTGAGTCAATTTTGAGGCTGTTGAGATTCGATCTGACAAATTGCAGTCAGCTGGCAGTCAGCAGAAGTAGCCTGCAGTACTGCATTCTAATCACTGCACCACCACAGCTCATAAAAAGAATTAGAATACGAGTGGAATATTTAAACTATATCACGACCTCTTCTCTGCAATCAGTCTTGACAAAATTTGGGATGCAGCAGATGCCTCTGCTATATCCAAAGGCTGCTACAAGAAAATTCCTTATATCCAGGTGTCTCTGCCTTTGACATCTAAAAGATATTTCACATTATCTTTTTCATTGTCCAACTTAAGCTACGGCCTGCTCCAACTAATTGGATCCTCTCCTTCTAATGAAAGCACAATGGCCAGATAGCTGTAAGATTGAACTTTTATGGAAAAAACAGAGTCTCTGGTATTTAGTTGCCTTTGCCTATGAAGCAGCTGAGTGACATAAACAATTTCATCCACTCTGTAAATCTAACTTCACTTGATTTTAATTGCAACTTGTTTTTAGTTATTCTTAATAGGTTCTTTTTTAATCCTTATAGGTTGAATTTGCCCATTAATCACATTTTCATTTTTTATCATATAACCAATAAGTAAGTAACATAACAAAAATAACATTGTTATATCCGATGGTTGCAATAATTAAGTGCTAATAATAAGTTAAATATATGCACAGATATTCAACATGTAATGAGGTCACCTACTGGAATCAAAGGAAAGAAAAAAGAGGATTAATGATGTTTTAATTAAATATTTTCATTTCATATTTTTAAAATTGCCTTGTGAGGTTATAGTTCAAAAAATCAGGGATCATTAACATCTCTATCAAGACCAGAATTATTATTTTAATCATTAAGAGTGTGAGATTCTTTGATGTTTTGTTGTCACAGAAAACTCTAGAAAGGGCATTCTATAAAATTTATAAAGGTTTCTAGGCTTTAAAAGCTTTCATCTTAGTTATTCAAATTTCCATCCTGGATGGTTTCTGAGGATTCAAAACTTTTATTAAGAATTGTGAGCAACCGATAACCTAAATTATGATAATGGTTGAGACGATAAATTTAAGGAATGAAAAGAAGACAAGAGGAGGAATCTAAATACCCTAACCCGTTAATACAATGTAACTCCTTGTACTTACAGTGAGATTAAGATAGATGAAAAATATTATTTCTGTCTAAATGCATTCACTCATATTCATATTATAATCTTTAAAGCCATATCATCGGCAGCCAAAAGACACATTATCTATGCCTTTTATCCTTGCTCTTCTGTAATTATTTTTTATTGATTTTCTTCCCCGTGGCTGATCATATCAACCAGCATGTCAGTAGTTCTAAAGCAACAAATGCTTCCTTTGTTCTTTGATATAAATGTCACAACCACCACCAGTAAATAGATCTGTAATTTTCCTTCCAGCCTATGTGACTTTAAGTCTTCTTGCCATTTCATAGTTGACTTCCATCAGAAATTTTGAGAAGTACACCTTCCTCTCAAATTTTTTCCCCCCACATTCTTGAATGTTAGCTTTCTAGTGTTTAATTAACAACTGCAACAGCAGAATCTCCTTTTATGATTCATTGACATTCTTTGTCATTTTATGACTCATTGACATTCATTAACATTCAATATATTTTTGTTTGGGGCATTTTAAAAAGTATTTAAAAAGCAACAAGGGAAGATCTCTAGTTTCTGTGTAACCTACTCACATAGATATTGATATGTGTACAGTAAGAACCTATATTTAAATCAAATTCTAAGTCCAATATATGTTTGCATTACTGTATCTGTAGGTAAAAGAAAAGGCCAGTGCATATTCTAGGCGGTGTCACCAAGAAAGATAATTTCACAGTCTTTTCAGTATAGGCATAATCAAGTTTTTATACATATACTGTAATAGATAATTAATATAGGAATTTACTAACACTGGTTTGAAAATTGAATTGATTGCAATTGTTGGCACTTAGAAAGAAAATAAAACTGAGTCAAGGATGATGTACTTATCAAAGCTATTCATCAAGCTGATTATGTGGGGCATTTTTGTTCACAAATACAGAACAATGAGATGAGTGGGGTTGATATAAATTTTTATTTTAAGGTTGAATTACTTAAAACATTAAGAGAACTAAAAAAAAACCACTTTAACTTGTTTAAGCTCCCAATGGCTTAAGTAATGAATAACGTGGATACAGAAGTTTTCTCTGCTTTTCTCAGAAAGTTAGAACTCAGGGTCACCTATTGAATTAAAGGTTGCATGCCTTAAATGTTTGCTGGGAAGGAACAATATAATAACTTCATTTCCCTCTACTCCAGTCTTGCTAGCTCCCCAAAAGTACATTATACATTATACACTATATACTCTCACTATAAATCCTGAATTACTATCTTTTTACTAGTGAGGATTATTGGCCAGAGTGAAACAGAGAATTATTGCCATATTGTGATGGCAACAAATAATTTATGAACTAAGTTCCTGCATTGGCTGATGGTTACATAAATGTCAGCAAATGTTTGAATATTCAGGTCCCAGTTAACAGGACGTAGCCTTTTGATGAAATGTACTCATTTGAGATAGATTAATTCAGAATGTAATGTATGTAAATATCTAACAGTATCAAAATGATACATTTTATGACACAAAAGTAGCTTTATTATGTTCTTATATCCTAAGGTTGCTTCAGACAGATTAACGAAACATGGAAACAATATATACTATTGCAATAACAGTGCTTTTAAAAAAAAGTAAAATGTGGTTATTTTATGGTGAAATGCTTACTTTTGCAACTACTACATTAGAATGTAGAAGAAACCATAACATGTTTTTTTTTTAATTATTGAGCTTCTTTTTAGCCTTTGAATTCTTCTATCTGAAAACTGGAAAGCATGATTCATATTTTGTAAAACAAATTGTTCTGCCATAAAGTTTTTTAGTATCTTTATATGCTTGGTTGCTTAATACAGTTCTCTAAGATTGTTGTCTGTATTCATGCTCAGATTTGCTCAGATCATTTTGCTACATACTTTGCTCATTTTCTTTGTTCTTTGAGCAAGTAGAGAAAAATCTCTAGTGCGATTTAAACAAATACTGTAATTGTTTCCAAGGCATAATTGACAGCAAACAACGACATTAAGAAAATTGATTGAATAAATTGATTTTCCACTAGATAGCTTTACAACTTTCTACTTTGAATATAAGCCAATATCTTTGAATAGGATTAGTACAGTGCTTCTTTAGATATCAATCACAAAGGTTGGAAAATAGGTAGGAGCAAGCAGAGTTGTCCATGGGGGGTCAAAATGGCACTGTGACGGCACAATGGCACTGTGATCATGTGATAGGAGTTCCACCCCTTTATTGTGTACTTTGTCTATTGATATTTCTAAAGCAAGGCTGTCAAACCCTGCATCACGTGCTGGCCACACCCACGCCAGATTTAGCGAAGGGGAAAGAAGTCCTGATACTTCGTGTGATGGTGCCGTGACAATGTGAGTTTGACACCCCTGTTCTAAAGGAACTAAGACTGAACAACTGGACTTTCCATTCCATTCTGTGTCTTATCTATCAGATCCTGATGTTTTATCTTGGACGTCTAAAGAAAGTATCTACTTGACTGAAAATACAGGTCTCCATACACACAGGCTTCACTGGATAAGAATACAGCTTATTCTTCAGTCACCATGTTGAGGATGGGGCGAACAAAAGAGTTAGCAGGGAAATGTAATGCGAGCTATCAACCCACAATCCCATTTTTATAGCATGCTGAAATCCATCAGGAAGATATGAGAGAAATCTGGCAATAAAACATTGATGGGAAGCAAGTTCATTTGGCAAGATTCTTTGGCTAGAGGTATACATATTTTAAAGAAATACATGAATGATTCACAGTTTGCTAAACAGGTGATTCAATGCTGTTTACGGTAAAAAACTAACTGTGCTTTAGCTTTGTTAAACCTTAGTTATATCAAGACTTGACTGGTAATAAATTATTGTGCTATTATTAGTTGGAAGGTGACTCTCTACTTAAGGATGACAATAACACTCCATTCTGGTGTTGTAGTATTCTTCTTTTCGCTAACATACAGGGCAGTGGTGAAATCCAGTTTTTTACTACCGGTTCTGTGGGCGTGGCTTGGTGGGCGTGGTGTGACTTGGTGGGCATGGCTTGGTGGGCGTAGCAGGAGAAGGATACTGCAAAATCTCCATTCCCACCCCACTCCAAGGGAAGGATACTGCAAATTCTCCATTCCCACCCTACTCTGGGGCCAGCCAGAGATGGTATTTGCCGGTTCTCCTAACTACTCAAAATTTCCGCTACCAGTTCTCCGAACTGCTCAAAATTTCCGCTACTGGTTCTCCAGCTGGATTTCACCCCTGATATAGGGATGTTTTAATAACAATTACAAAATTATAGCTGAAGAAGCAGGCAGGCAGCTCATTTCTGGAAGAGATGTGCAAAGGTTATATTATTATATTACTATTCAAAATAACTTACAATGATTCCATTTTCTGAAGCATCTTTACTGATCTCGGATTATCCTGGTTTTAACTGAGACTATCTACTAAATTTGTATTCTTATAAATATAATCTAGAGCACAGAGATTCCATTCATAACAGTAAATGTTTTTCTGTTGTAAGGGTATACTGCCATCTGATGGTTAAACACAAAACTGCGCAAAGAAAGAATTAATGCCAAGAATTAATCCAAAATGCCCATATTTATCTTGCAGAATTGATTGACGTGCTGAATATGATAAGTATTCAGTATAAGTATACAAGTATACATGAATGTGATAAGTATACGTATACTTGAATGTTCCATGCAAAATATATAACTGCAAATAAAGAGCTGGAGACTTTGATACTGTGTATTTGCTTACAATGAAGTTAATAAAGACATTCTCACACAGGTTGAAAAGAGGAGATTTTAAAAATTCCAATATTGTAGCCCCCTCTTTTTTTGCATGTTTAAAATAAGGGGATACTTGTAGCTTGCAGATAGACTCACATTCTCTGATTCACAAAATTGTCACATTCCTTTCAGCCCAGCCTTTTCCATTCAGAAAAGTTATTAGGGGCACAACTGCAGGAGATGACCAGGCTGAGCCTGACGGAGGGGTCAAATGTGTCATCAGTCACGAGTCCCTTTGCATGCACAACAGATCTAAGTCCAGCCCACCTTGAATTCCTTCTACTCTTAACTAATGCCAATTTCTTTTGGCAGTTATTAGTTCAGATTCTTGTACAGAGCTTAAGCTTGCAATAAATCTTTATACCCATTTGAACTGCCTTGATTTCCCTGGCACTTGACAGCTAAAGGGGATCAGTGGATTATTAGGCAGTAGCATCAGAATGGAAGAACCAATGGTCTCTTTCTCTGATTAGCAACCCTAAACTTTTCTTCCCTTGCAAAAGTAATTCAACTCAGGATGTTTTAATACTCCTTTTAGTTTTGAGGTTAGTTTATTATTGCTAATTGGCAGAAGCAGAAGTTTTGTTCTATATATTCTCTCCCTTTTTGTCACAGTGAAAAAAGCCCTTCTGTTGTGACCAAGGCTTCCTGAGTCATTAAAACACATGACTAGTCCCAAAAACCTCTTCGATTGCAACAGCTGTGAATTACATTCATTCAGTTGAGTCCCAGTTAGTTGCAAAAAGTCCTTTGGGAGAAGTCCTTCAGGATAATCACCAACCTTTATCTCCCTTGACACTCTGCCAAAGACCTACTTGGCAAAGCCACACGGAGTCCAGAATCAAACAGAGATGCCAACTGGGAACAGAATTAACAATGCTTTCCTGCAAAAGGTCCATGTGCCTTTGTTCCTCTTTTAAGCCTTATGGGAGGGTCCAATCATCTCCAGGCCTTACTCCCGAGTCGTCCCTTTAGTTTTAACTGTTCTTGCCTTCTGGCAGCTCTGTGCATGTGCGCAGTAGGAACAGGAGGAGCCTGTTCCTCTGCCTCTCTGATGTCCGACTCTGGAGGCTCTGGAGTCCGCACATAACTCCCACATGGCCATCTCTGCCTCCGACACAGAGCCCTCGTCTGAGCCTTCCCCAGACTCCAGGACTGGCCCATGTTCCTACCCAGCCTCCTGACTGTCCAACTCTGCTGCCAGCTCCACAGGCTGCTGGCGGACCACAACACCTACTGGCAGGAGCTCTTGTAGAGTTTAATTGAAATGTGGGACCTGGGAGAACTGCATATGGCAGGAGAGATGATTGTGTAATAAAACAGAGAAATTATGCACATCTCGTAACAGGTCAGTCTAAGAACACCATATTTCATGTGAGAGAATTATTCCCAATTTTTCTCTCCTTTGAAGAAACGAATAAAATTGATTTTCTTTCCCATTAGACAGAAGAAAGGTTAGAGGAAAATATAGAACTAATGTTCAGCCCAGCCTTATGAGGAGCATTTGGATGCATTGGACAGTCTGGATGCACAGCTGATTGGCACTTCAATGCTGTCCCCATATGGCAGGCAGTCTGGTGCTGGACAGCCTTTCTGGCTGAAGGGAAAGACCTTTGGAAGTCAGGAAAAAAAAGCAACTGATTGGTTCCTGCTGGAAGTTCTCTGAGTAACTTCCTGTCAATTTCTTCTCCACCTGGCTTTCCCTTAATTAAAGGCTGATGAGAAGATCCATGCAGATTAGAAGATCCATGGAGGAGAAGAAATAGTAAGGGAGAGAAAAAGTGAAAGAATACAACCAAAGCAGGTCATTAGAATGACATCCACTACAGTAAATTATGCTTTCTTTTTCTTTATTTTCTTTTTTTAAAAACATAGGGTTGGTATAAGCAGTGGGCTTGTTGAGACAAGGCATACAACAGCTTATGTTGCTATGTCCTGGACCACTTGAAACTTCCAAATGATTTTTAAGGACAGGCCCATATTTTAAAATTGATTACTGATTACTTTGTGCCATTAATAGGTGGTATTGCAATTTTTATTTGTTTTGCTTCTTCTGCGTTTAGATATAAATACATACACATATTATTTCCTATATTATTTATTTCCTATACTATTTTAAATCCTATAGGATATAAGATAGATAGGATACATTATACTTTACTACTATACTATTATTTCCTATATTATGCTGTTTTTTATTAAATAATTCTAGGTGCTGGTTCCCACATTTAGACAATCTTCCCTCAAACAAGGAGTTGAAGGCATAGCATAAATTATCTTCTTCGCTTCTGCAAAATTGTACGATGATAATATTAGTCCAGAAGTTCAGATTTATGGATTTGAATTAATACGATAATATTAGTCCAAAGTTCAAATTCTGCTGTGCCCCTATAATTTAGCCTGAATCCCTGGAAAGAAGATGCTTTTAATTCCATATATTTTGCAAATTTAGCCTGTTAAAAGGAAGCTGATCTCTTCAGCTCCTGAGCCTTCACTGCTAACAGTGCCATTGAACAGGAATCTGGAGCTTCATCAACCTCAATCAGCATAAGCTCCTCTGATGTTAATATGGAAGCCATTTTCCTGAGTTAGCATTTTTTTTTAATGGAATGAATTTCTCTATTGAATTTCTCCAGTGCAAATGGCAATGGCCTCTGGGGTCAACTTAGCAAGATGTGGTTTTCTAATTATAAATATCTAGTCTCCATCCTGAAGGTTGCCTTTCTTAATAAACTGGGATAAACTAGAGAACTACCTGTCACAATTCACTTGGACTTATCCAGAAGCTGGTCTTATATCAGCAGGCAACTTTAATGCCAGATCAGGCACCAATGATAATGCACCCCTTTTTCTTAGTTTTAACAGTCATATTTCTGCACTAAGAGGTCATTCCAAAGGCCAGCGATGCCACTCCATGTTCAAAGGCATTAATTTAGCAGAATGGTGCCTACGATGCATTGTCAGAAGATTCAGGCTTTCCATACTACTGTAGATGAGGACTGGTTAGTGACCTTACTGACTGTTAGCTGGAAAAAAAATTTATTATTATTATTATTTCATTATTTAGGATGTTATTATAACCATGACTAGAGTGGAAACTGGAAAAAAAAATCTCAGGAAGAAGACAACAATTATCCACTTCTGCAATACTGCTAAGAAAACTGTATGATTGCATGAAGCCAGATATCAGGTTCATCTTACTAGCATGTTACTTTGTACTATGCATAGCTATTCTGAAGTAAATCTCACTGAGTTCAGATGTAAATACTCCCAGCTCAGGTAATTGTGTATGAGGTAGAATAGGGAACAAGGGCTATGTACAAGGCAGGGGTGGGATCCTACTGGTTTAACAACCGGTTTGCTAAGTGCGCACACCAGACACAGTTCAGAGAAAACTCACCTTCCACATTGCTGCCGGCAAGGAAAACAGCTGAGGCATGGCAATCCACTCTGCCATGCCAATGAGTATAACACAGCGGCCAGTGGGGCAGGCCCACTTCAAAAGCCGAGCGAACTGGTTCGCTCACGGCTGATAGTCAGAACTAACAGTTTAGCTGAACTGGTCCAAACTGGTAGAATCCCACCACTGAAGAGTCAAGAAAATAGCATATTTGATGAGATTAGGATGCCCCAACTCTACTGGCCTTTTATAAGACCCTAAAGACCTGGCTCTGTATGTCAGGGCTTCAGTCCCTGAATGCGTGAAAGAACCTGTCTCCAGGCTATATTAGTGATGTTGATTGTGATTTTTTTCCCCTCAGTTTCTATACACTTTAATTTTTGTATGAATGGTGTACCGTAATTGTGTTTTACTTGATATTGTTCACTGCCTGGAATGATTTGTTGAGATGGGCAGCTACAGAAACTGACTAATAAAATAATAAATAAAATGGCTGGATGCCATGTAAAAGCTTATGTCCTAGAACAGGGGTCAGCAACCCGTGGCTCTGGAGCCACATGTGGCTCTTTCATCCCTCTGCTGCGGCTTCCTGTTGCTGGTCGGCTCCACAATTAATAGGGCTTTCGATTAGGATAGGTAGAGGAAAAAGGATGATGTGCTAGGAAGAGACTCTATGGTGGGGGAACCGGACTTCTGGTCAGCAGAGGAAAAAGGTGCCATGCTAGGAGGAGACTATGATGGGGGAACCGGACTTCCGGTCAGCTCCAGAATTGAATGGGGGCTTCCAGTTAGGACCTTTGTGGCTCTTTGAGTGTTTAAGGTTGCCAACACCTGTCCTAGAATATCATTGAACCATGAGATTGCAGCTTAATGGTATAGGTATGATCATGAAATTCTTGTCATATCTTTTAGCAAAATAAAAACCTTTCTCAGGCAATGTAAAAAATTCAGGAATATATTGTTTTCTTAAGACAGATTCCTAACTTCCTCTTTGGGTCTGTCTCTGATAGCTGCTCAACATTCTTTTAAAGGACATAAACAAAAAATGAATAACTCCAGAGACTTTCTGAAAGAATTAGTTCAATGATACATAAAATACTTAATCAATATCTTCAAGTGTCACAATTAGAGCTATGGGCAACAGAGTTAGATTTTACATACCCTAAATCAATGGAATTAATGAAATGGTGTATTGATTCCAAAAGAGAATGTGATGAGATAAATTATAACTTTGAACTGCTAAATATTCATAGATGGATAAGGATATATTTTATTCTAACTTTCAGATTATTTGGTACTTTAATTCTTCAATTTTTCTGGAGAGTTGAAGTCCATAAGTCTTAAAAGTTGCCAAGATTGGAGACCCCTGGTCTACATCATTTAAAAATTGCCAACATGTTTCACTTTGGGCACTGGGAATTACCAAGGATACATGTAAGAGTGGGGAGGGAAGTGCAATGAGGCATTAACGAGTTCAAGACTTAGTGATATTTTGGAGGATCCCCATAAAGCTATTGTCTGACTACAGCGGTAACCATAAAAAAATATGTCTCCTTGTGAGATGACAAGACTGAATGCTACAAAGACTTAGGTCTACGTACAAAGGGATAGGGCAGACACACTATTCATGCTCACTTGATGAAAGGAACAGAAAAAGACAGCCCTGTTGTGCATTGAAATATCACTGCAGACATATCAACGTTCCTTTTTTCTCCCACAACTTTAAAACTATCCATCATCTTTGTCTGCTCTTTGGCTAGATCTGCCATACTCCCTGTATTTTGTGTTACTGCCTTCCATATCCCTCCCTGCGTGCTTTCCTCAGGGGTACTTGAGCTCAGCCTTGTGTCATCCTTTGTCAAGTGAGCTACTTTGTCTGGCTCATGATAAGATATATTTATCAAAAAACACTATTGGATCATCCGGCAAGCACAATGAATTTTGCCAATCTCCTAGACCCAGCAAATAAATCAGATGATCTGGAGCTGTAATTGCAGGCAGGGCCAAAGATAAATGCCTTTTCTGTCAACTGCATGAACCAGGCTGAATTGTGACCCTGCTTTTAGCTCATACTATCTTTACAGCTCAGATTGAACTAAGAATATCAGGAAAATAAATGTTTGAATATTCCTGTTCCAAACTGAACGTTGTTCATCTTTCAAATCTTAAAAACGTTAATTAGCACAATGTGAAATTTCATCTTTTCCAATGCGAATAAGTCCAACTTTCTTAATCTTTCCACATGATTTCAATCTTTGAAGCTTTTCTTCCCTTCGATTGTGCTTTGCTGCATTGATAGAATAAAACATGAATAAACATTAAAATGCTTGGATCTTAGAATTTCAACTCCACCTCATTAATTTTGATACCCTATAAACTATATATATTTGCTACCCTGAATTCCTAATATTTCTGAATGCAGATACTGTCTGAAAAAAATAATAATTGAAAGATGGCAAGATTGATTTTGTTCTAGGGTTTAGTACAGCCTTTGAAAAGTTTCCATTAAATTGGGCAGAAATTTCTGACAAAAGTTCCCTACCAATACCTTCCTTTTGAAATTAACTAACAAATGGAAAGCCAGGAAGCTCCTCAATTTTTTATGACTAAATGAATGCAAGAACATTTCATCTATCAATATAAAAGAAAACATGTTTCCTGTTATCCAACCAAATGAGAGATGATAAATACAGAAAAAAAAATTCTCTACCTGGCATAACCTTATACCCTATCAAGCCATTATTTCATCCAGCTCAGTATTATCTGTATTTGTTTGTTCTCCAGGATTTTATGGTGGAGACTTTCCCAATTCTAGGTGCTCAGGGCTGAACCTGGAATGTGAATTTTACCAGTAAGAAACTATTTCAAAGCTGTAAAAACAAATAGAAAAGGCTGGTGTAGATATACCTTTTTCAGTGGTGGGTTGCTACTGATTCACCCTAGATCAGGCAAACCAGTAGCAGCGGTGGCGGGTGGATCCACCTACTCGAACAGTTCTGTACATGCGCAGAAGCTTCACACGAGCATGCAAGCGCATGAGCACCCATGAACGAACCGGTAGCAATGGGATTTGAAACCCACTACTGACCTCTTCTCATATCAGCCATCTTGCATACATTGTTAACTCCGTGCAGCTGATAAGACAGAGAAAGCAGGCACATGTTCTTCAGGAAAGCATTCTAAGGTTATTTTGGGGTCCTGCAGAATCTTGAAAACTATAATGCTAGTCTCTGCCTTAGTTAATTAAGAGAAAATCTCTTTGAAATGCTCTATTACCACATTTTTCACTGAATCGCCTTTAAGCCTTGTTCCTCATTTTCCTGCAGTTCCAAAAATATTGAGAAAATAATTTCTTAAGACTTCTATTCAATTCGTTGCATTACAAGAAAAGTACAATATGTGTACAAGAAGGACAACACAATAAACAAATGGATTTGACACAAAGTTCATCTGTCAACCCCGAAACATTTATATTTATATAGCTATTTTACCCTGTGCATAAAAGTATTTTCCCCCCATATTTCAGGTGATTTAAGGATGCTTGTAACACGAATGCCAGCATATTTAAAAGTTTAAATACATCTAAAAACCATGTGCCCCAGGCACATCCCTCCCAAGCATCCAATACTGTGAATCTTTAGACAAACAAAAATATTTCTTACCCCCATGAGCAGAAACTCTGGCCAAACAGTTTTGTCTATGTGACCAGAATGCAGCAAAGGTAACCCTTAGTAAGGTTGCATTGTGAAATGTCAAACAATAGTCATACATTTTAGCAAAAGACAAAGTGTTTTTTAACTCCAATTTTTTTTAAAAAAAACATGATGAAAACTTCACTTTTGTAATTGGGTATATAAGATAAATGTAACCCCTGACTTCTAACTCGTTCCAGGATGCGTTCCTTTCCTGAGGGGGGGAAGCCTGTCAGTTTTTGAAGCCATTTTTTTTCTTTTAGCTTCTTGACTGCCACATATTTTAGCCCAGTGGTGGGTTGCCCACGGTTCACACCAGTTCTTTAGAACCTGCAGTAAAACTGGTGGGAGGCTCCGCCCACCGACCACGTCATCAAAACGCTTCTGCGCATGCACAGAAGAGTGTGCACATGGACAAGCGAAGTGAGCGTGCACGCATGGTCCCGCTGCAAACCAGTAGGAAAGGTAAGTAGAACCCATCCCTGTTTTAGCCTGGGAAAATGGGAAACTTTTTTTTTGTTGGAGTGGTGGAAAAATAACCATAACAACATTCCTTGCTCTGGGAGTCAAGGACATTTGTCTGCACCTGGATGGGAGTGACTGGGGATTGTTTCCAGTTGAGCCTGAAGGATGGATTGGTCCATATGATGAACTTGTGGGTGTGGAGCAAGGTTGTGAACTTTCAACTGGGTGGGGAAAACCTGGAAGCTTTCAGATTTGGGTTTTCCCAGATGTGCCAACATAACATCTCTAATTAAGTGGAACTTTGAGGAATCTATTGCCTTGGAGTTTTATTTCATCGGGGGTGTTTTTTTGAACCCTGACATCACATTCAGCCAGATGTTTAACCATTAAAAATATAGATCAAAGCAAAATAAAACTTCAAAAAGTGATATTAAAATAGAGGGACGCCTAAAAAAAGCAAACAACTGAAAAAAATAGAAATCAGATCTTTTAGCTGCGCTTATTGAGAATTGGCATCCACTGGATTCTCTTCCCATGCAAGTACACAGTGGTTTGTCCGAGGGTCATTGTGGGTTATTCCAAGTTACTCCCATTCAAAACTTGGGAAGCATGCTGCCAAAGAGCCAGCTTTAGCAGCAAAGTCAGCTGTTTGTTGGTGAGAGAAAAAAAATCAACCCATCGCTCAGCATGCCATTTTCTGGACACTTCGCTTCCCACCATTTTTGGGAGTCTTCGCTTAATTATTCAATATTGTTGACAGAGGAATCAGTGCAATGTCAAACAGTAGTGGTGATAGTGAGTCTCCTTGAAAGATTCCTCTCTTGATATTAACCTGTCTAACCTCTCACCATTGACTAGCACCACTGACCAGCATGTGTCCTCAATTTTTGCACATAACTTCTGATGTTTCTAGTGACTTCTGTTATTTCCAGGCACTTGATTATGCAATCCTATGGCAGAGAGTCAAATACCTTCTTATAATAAGCCCATGCTATATTCACATTCCTTCTCGTGCAATTTTCCAAAATCATCTTGTCAAATAGGAGCTGATCTTTTGTTCCTCTGTTGTTTGGGTGGTTCCTTTGTGCTTAGGAGGAAAGAACTTGTTTTCAACTAGATGCTGTTGGACGATTAGTACACCAATTAGCAATATGAAAGTGGTTGGTAAGCAGATAATTGGTCTGTATCACCTGGTGCTTCTCCTTCTGTTTATTGTTATAGTTATTAATTAAATGTATGCTGTCCAACTTTCCATGACTCTGGGTGGTTCATAACAATGGAGATTATGTGCAAATGAATAGTGATTAAGGATGACAGCTAGCTGTAATTACTCCCAAATGTGAGCAGCAAACCTGTATCTTGTTGTGACTCCTGATAACAGGATTGGCAAAACAGACGTCATATACCCAAGGAACATGGAATGGGTGAAAACTCATCATTAAATTTTGAGCAGAGTGATCATGGCTTGGAGGCATAAGACACCTTGTTAGATGATTCTGATTTTAAGATTGTGCTGAAGGTGCTACAATAGTAAGCGGGGGGGACTATTGCTCTGTTACAGCTGAATTGTCTACATGTGTAACATCTCATGGGAAAACTGTTGTCTTATCAGTGCAACTAAGGGACATATTATTTGAATATAATCACTGGTGGTATAGACCACCCACATCAATGGTCTAAGCACTGGTTACTTCTGGCCTCATTAAGGTTTTTTAAAATTGTTTTATATGTTTTATGTACAGTATATGGCTGTGATGGCTAACGTTTTCTGGAACAAGTGGCCAAAGTGTATGCGTGCGCGCGCATGCATGTGTACATGTCTGCACGTGCCCCCCATGCATGCATGTGCATGCCCCCCACGCATGTGTGGCAGTTCCAAAGACCAGCTGGCTGGTGGGAGGCATGCGCGCATGCGCGGTAGAGCTGAACTGGGGTGACGGTTCCTGTGCCCACAGAGAGGGCGCTGCGTGCCACCTCTGGCATGCGTGCCATAGATTTGCCATCATGGGTATATGGTTTCAGTTAATCCTTATCAAAGGGATAAGTAGTGTATGGTCCATTTAACAGGACTTAGTGTGACTGTAACAGATATTCATGTCTGTTGAGGAGAACTGCTTCTCTTCCTCTACCATTGTTGCTCTCTTTAATAAATATCACCATACAATACTTGGATCATCGCACACCTTGCTGTCAATAGACACACCACAACATTATTGCTATTTTATGATAATGTGCTGATGTTGTCAGGTAGATGGAGGTAGAGGAGGAAGAAGTGTGAATAGAAATAGGAAAGGAAAAATTGGAAAAATAATAATACTCCAACAAAAGAAAATTTGATTAGAAAAGTTTTGGAGTGCACAGAGATGGACAAGCTCACAAAAGAAATACAAGAAAAGGAGGAAACAGAATACTACATGGTATGGGAGAAATGGCATGAATGGTTAGAAGAGAGGTATAAAGGGCAAGGAAAGAGTAAATGAGGAAGATATAGGAGTTGAAATGTAATAACAAACAAGTGGAAATGGAATGGACACAGAATGTATGATTAAAATTGAGTACATTGTTATCTTTATGTATATAAATCAATATTAGAATCATATGTATAAATGGTAATTTGATGTAAGGGAGAAAAATGGATATGTAAGAAATGTTTACTGATATGAAAATGTTGAAAAGAAGAAAATTGTAAAAAAAAAAATTTGTTTTTTAAAAAACCTGTTTAATAAAAATTATTTTTAAAAAAAGAAATAGGAAAGAAAACACAAAAGGCTCAGGCAAAAAAAAATATGTAACCATTAGGAGACCAACTGTCACATTTATCTCCCTTGACATGCTGCCAAGACCTAATTGGCAAATAGCTTTGCAAGGCCGCAAGGAGCACAGAGTCAAAATGGAGCTGCAGAATTTAAACCAACCAGAACAAACATCATTGCTTCCTGCAAAGGCTCATGTGCCTTTGCTCCTCCTTTATGTCTTATGGGAGGGTCCAATCATCTCCAAGCCTTACTCTCATGTCATCCCTTTTGTTTTAACTGTTCTTGCCTTCTGGCAGCTCTGTGCATGTGCATATTGGGAACAGGCTCCCCCTGTTCCTCTGCCTTGCTGATGTCCAACTCTGAAGGCTCCGGAGTCCGCACATAACTCCCAGATGGCCCTGGCCCCATCTCTGCCTCTGATGCAGAGCCCTCATCCGAGCCTTCCCCAGACTCCAGGACTGGCTCATGTTCCTCCCCAGCCTCCTCACTGTCTGACTGTGCTGCCAGCTCCACAGGCCGCCGATGGACCACAACAAGTATCTCTTGTGTTCTAAGAAAGAAATTAATATATGGGTGCAATAAAAGACATTGGTTATATTACAAAATCCTAATATCAGTAGAAGACTTGAGGTGCCCGTAGAACTGCAGAATGTATAGGCACCAACAAGTCCATTGTCAGGATGCTAGTAAAAGATAACTTGAAACATCTACCTCCAAACTCTTTGGTTCTGTATTTAGGTGGGTATTTCACCCACAACTATACAGAAATAGCATCTGGCTTCTCTCAGACTTTATATACAGAGTATCTCATTCTCTTTGACACTGGTGTTTAGTTCCTTGGGATTTTTTGGGGGAGGGGGGATTTGTCTATTTGTTACTTTTCTAAGGAAATAAGCTCAATTATTTGGCATTGTTGCATTTAGGTTGCTTTGATATTTCTAGTGTTTGTTTCTCCCATCCTCAACCCAAAAGGAAAATGTAGAATTCAGGGGTCTATTAATGGAATTATAATTATGCAGGTTACATGAAATATATTAGTCAAATGAGATAAAAATCTGTGGTATGTCTTTTGCACACCTGAGTTGCTGGAATACATGTTTACAGATATGAGAGGGCTGGAAGAAACTTGAATAAAAGGCTTACATTCCCAAATTAGGCGGTGTACATCCTCTCCTATGCTTGTTAAGTAGCCCTGGTAGCACAGTGGTTAAAGTGCAGTATTGCAGGTAAATTCTGTCCACAGCCTAGAGTTTGATCCTGATGGGCTCAAGGTTGATTCAGCCTTCCATTTTTCTGAGGTCAGTAAAATGAGGATCCAGATTTTTGGTGGCAATGTGCAAAATCATGTTTACATTGTAAACTGCCCAGAGAGTGCCAGGGTTCTCCAACCTTGGCAACTTTAAAACTTGTGGACTTCAGTTCCCAGAATTCCTCAGCCAGCAATATCATAAATGCTATAGCTACTGCTGTCATAATGACAAAAATACAGAAAAAGTCATAGATTGGACAAAATTTAATGTGTTGCGATAGCTAAACTTGACATGACTTATTTTCCTTTGTTCTTTTAAAAATAGTCATGAAAGTTAATGATCATGGCTGTTTCTAATTATCACTAACTGAAGAAAGAGAGAGAGGACCTTTTGCTACATAAAGAATTCTTTTGAAGGCCGTTAGATATCAATTTATCCTGTTAAAAGTCCTGAAGTGCAAGCCAAGGAATCTAGGATAGCAACAAGGTTATGTTTTCAATAAAACAATTTTCCTTTTTTCACAAAGATTCAAAAGTTAGTGGATATTGATGAGATAGATTGTAGTGGCTCTGAAAACCAACTTTTCATGTTTCCTAATGCTAGCCTCTTATTTTCATATATCTATATCTATATCTATATCTATATCTATATCTATATCTATATCTATATCTATCTATCATGGTCAATCCAAGTTCACCATATGTTGCATCACATATATTTCTAAAGAGGTTTTGTCTCATTCTCCTCTTTCCTTCATGGGAGATGTTCTAAACTAGAGGCACATAGGAAAGAGAAAGAATGAAGCAACAATGCAGCTCTAGTACTCTCTCTCTCTCTTTGTGTGTGTGTGTGTGTGTTTGTGTCAGAGGTTCACTTACCTTCCCTACTGGTTCACAAATGTGAGCTTGCACATGCCACCTCTGCGCATGCACATGGCCTTCTGCACATGCTCAGTAGTCGCACATTACGTCCGAGCGGTTGGGTGGAGCCTCCCGCAGTTGCTGCTACCAGTTCACGCAATCCAGACAGAACCGGCTGAATCCCACCACTGATGTATGTGTAACTGTGGTCAAGAGTACTATTGAATTAATCCGATTTTGGTGCCACGTACTCTCTTTTTTGTTACATAATATGCCTCCTTTAACTCTCTTTCTAATTGTCTGTTAGCCCTAATTGCTCCTCCAGCCTTCTTTTCTTCTAATAGATGAAGAGAGGAATGGCAACGTCTTCATTTTACTGTGTGGAGTTTTATGCAATTCACCTTTTCAGAAAATAACAAACAATTGACAATAATTCTGCTTACCTTCCCTGGCCTGGAGACAGAAAATTCGGCTGAGCCAGGGACTCTGCTGAAACGATCCATTTGACCTACCCTTCTGAGTCCCCTGATGGCACTAAAAAAGAGGAAAAGCCACAAGAGCCAGCAAATAAGTGAGGGCACACGGTTTCTAATGTAATTGATGAGAGGATATGAATGTGACCCGGGGAAAAAAAAGAGTCACATTTCTGAAAATGGCCCAATTTAAAATCAAGCCGGCATAGCTCCCAAAGGCATTTTTGGATGCAGTTGTAACTTGCTTGCCAATCGAACACTTATATTGCATTTGGCATTTGCTAATGTATTCTCTGAATTGACTCAACTCTGGAAATACAATAGTAATAAGTCAGCCTTTGAAAAAGTTAAGATGAAATATTTTGGATTCAGCATAATTTTGAATTTTAAAAGAGCTTTCTTGCTTGCTCCTATTAACCTTCCAATCTATGAAAGTTCAAGGTTCGATTTCTTTGAACTTGAAGCGTCTCCTCCTGTGTTTTGAAATTCTCTTTCGGATTCATTATAGATGAAAGAAACTTTGCCGCTTTTTTCTTCCTTGTGACAAAACCGAACTGGTATTTTCAGAATTCTGAATTAATATTAAGTTTGTGATCAACACTGATACCTTGACATTTTATTCTAATGCCTTTTCCATATAATTTGGGGAAGATATGTGGCATACCTGTAAATGAGAAGGGGTGGAAAAGCCTGTTGCGCTGCTTTTAAATCTAAATGTCAAAGGACATAATAGGTTTCTGCACCAAATGTAAGTTGGGGGAGTAAATTGATAATTATTGGAACAATAATATTAATTTTGAATTCTAAAGTTAAGTTTAATTTATGTCAAATATCATACATTTTCTCCCTTTTCACTTAGGTTACAGACTTTTCCGATGAGCCAAATTGCACCGATACTTCAAAAGGTGATGTTTATTTTTTAAAATCTTTTTCAAGTTTTTAATGGAAATACTAAAGATAGGCTATTTTTTAAAAAAGAAAAAGAAAAGAAACACTACCAGGTACTGATGCAATTAATTCCTAAATAGTTTAGGAAAATGCCATGCTGTCAGAGGCCCATTTTTCTTCCAAAAGAGACAAACTTATTTCTTATTTCTATGGGGTTATATAATCCATTCCATGAGGTAGTTTATTAGCCCCTATTCTACATTTTTAAAACAAATATCAGAATGCTCCTTCACCGAGCTAGATACTAATTTATAAACAATTTCACTGAATAACAAAATAACAGAGAATAATAGAATAACACTATCCATTTAAATGTTTTAATTTTAAATGTATCTTTTCATTTTTTAGCCACCTATCAAAACAGATAGTATAAACCAACCAGCTAAGCAACCAAATGTATATACAACTAGTTGTTACTTTACAAGTATCCTTTTCAACAACCATTTGATGTTACAACGGTTCTGAAAAAGTATCTTTATGACCAACTCTTGATCTTTCAATCACTGGCTTATGACATGATCAAGATTTGGATGCATTTACAATTGTCATAGCATCTCACAGTCATGTGATTGCCATTTGCACCCTTCACAACCAACTTCTAAGGAGCAAAATCAATGGGGGAAGCTAGCAGTAAAATCACGAATTGTAATCACGTGTTATTGCACTAAATGGCCTAAGGTGATTCACTTATTGACTATGGCAGAATTGAAGTCATAAATCCATTGTGGTCACATGATGTTTCACTTAATGACTGTCTTACTTAATGAGTACACTAGAGTTGCCAATCCCTGTTGTGATAATTAAGTTAATCATGTGACCACAATGGATTTATGACTTCAGTTCTGCCATAGTCAAAAAGCAAATCATTAAGTAAGGATTATCTGCATAGTTACCCTAGTACAGTGTGACATATATACACTTTACATTACTCTATTTCATTTCCTGTGCTAATATCTAGGCTGGGCTGAAATTCATCCTTTCTTTTCCCATTTGGGTTTTTGGATTGGTGGGTATTTTTTGGAAATTTTATTGCAGCACTTTCACAAAATGGATGCTATGAAGGACTGCTTATTCACAAAATCTATATCATGAGTCATAAACTACTATGGTTGTAGGTTGGTGAAAAGGCCCAATTCAGTGTAGTTGGCATCAATCTGGGACTAAGGGTTATTTAGTTTAAGCAAGCTGAATAGTTCTCATCCTCCCGGTCCTTATTCAAATCTCTTAATGAATCTAAATTTTGATTTGAAGTTCTTTTCTTCTATTGGCATTTCAAGCTCTGCTGTGATCCAAGATGGCATAATGGAAATTTCCAGTGCTTGTTTTGTGTAAAATGCCTTTAAGAGGAAGGAAGGAAGGAAGGAAGGAAGGAAGGAAGGGAGGGAGGGAGGGAGGGAGGGAGGGAGGAAGGGAGGAAGGGAGGAAGGGCTGGATTGCATAATCAATAGATCTGCCTTCAACGCTAATTCTACTGATCACCATTGACCATTCCAATTGCAGCCTTCTGGAATGATATCAGGGCATTGGAAGATGAATTTCTCTAGTCAATCAGAAAACCAGGAGAAGCAGGGCAGAAATAGGACTCAGGCAAATGTAGGTGCAAAAAAAAAAAAAGTGCAAACAATGGAAAAGATGTAGAAATGGATTAAGCAATTGCTATGGTTGAAAAGCCTCCTCCTACTTCCTGCCTTACTCCTCACCAAAAAATATTCTTTTGATGGACTGTGTCCATCAGTTAGGTATGTAGTTCATTCAGGCTGCTATTACCAGAAGGAGTGCTTGGGGTGAATTCCTTCTTTCCCTTCCTTCCTTCCTTCCTGCCTGCCTGTCTGCCTGCCTTACTCCCTCCCTCCCTCCCTCCTCAAACAGACATTTTGCTCAACTGTACTGGAAATGAAGATCACATCCAAAATAGCATAATTTGGGTCAATACAGAGTTCTTTCAGAGAATTTTGGAGTAGAAGGAATAAAAAGAGAAATAGTGGCTATTGTGGCCCACCCTGAAGAGGAAGAAAATGAAGGTCATGTGGAAGAGCAGCCTGCCTCAGAGAGCAGCTGGGAGACACCTGGAATTGAATTGACTGCCGAGAAAACCAGAAACAGAAGTTGATTCAAAAACTCCCTCTAACCCTAAACCAAGTAGACTTAAGAGTAGAACAGAGAGTCTTCATGGCTCCTTACAAAGCAAGACCATGCCCATCAATGTTTGCTTATACTTGCTGGGGCTCTATTTTACAGTCAGTGTTGGCAAGCAATCCTTTATTAGGATTTACTGGAATCTCACATTAAACTCTTCCCTGGGAAAACCCTATGCCTTAAACCCAGATCCATAATGATTCTATGACCTCTGGATTCTGCCCTGACTATGCTTCTGACTGTTCTTTGGGACTTTGCTTATTGAGGCAATATCTATAGATTTCCCAAGTAATTTGGGACCACTTGAAGTTGTGTGTGTGTGTTGTGTGTGTGTTGTGCAAATGCATGCTTGCCCTGACTACTACTGCTGCCTTACTTTACCGAGTAAAGCCTTGTACTTTTCTCCATTAGGGGATTGCTTTCAGAATATAAAAAAGAATAGGGCAGAAAAAATGATATTGGAATGTATGATATCTCAAATGGGGCAAGCTATTTCTAAAGCCTAGGTAAACGAAATTAAAAATAGTTAACAATACTGAAGAGTCAAACTGGGCAAGGAGCCTGAGAAGTTCCACAGTAGTTGGCTCATGAATAGATTGATGCTTCTTACTTCCTTATCTACTTCTCTGCTACAGTCCTGTGGGCCATAAAGAATTCCGTGCAAGTTGTAAGAGCAATATCTCCTTCCCCTTTTTTCCAATAAAAGCAGCATATCTGTAGTACAGATCCAGATAAATCTGGTTTACAGAAAGCTCTGTGCATAAAACCACTGTTCTGCCGTAGGGTGATAAGATCAAGCAAATAACATGGAAGATGATGGAATGAAGATGGAAAAGGGAGAAAAAACAACTTCATAAAATGAATACTGTATATATGAAAAAATATATATTAGTTTCTATATTTTGAGTCATTTTAGTATTTCAGAAGTAGAGACAATGATTACTGATTGGGGTGCCCCCATTTTTTTCCAACATGTTCATAAACTACCATATTTTTCGGAGTATAAAATGCACTTTTTCCCCCCTAAAAGAGGGTGGAAATTTTGGTGCGTCTTATACACCGAATTCAGCCATTTTTGGCCTCCAAAAGTTCCATCCCATTTTTGCAAAAAATGGGCCTGAAAAATGGGGTGCGCAGAGGGTTTGGGAGGCCTGCAGAGTGCTCCTGGGGGCCGGGGAGGGCAAAAACCTTTTCGAAATCTTGGTGCGTCTTATACACCAGTGCGTCTTATAGTCCAAAAAATATGGTAGGTATTTTTTTGTGAATTGTAAATTGAATAGAGAGTTGTCAGTCCTTAAAGCAGTAGGTTATTTGACCTGCGTATTTATGTAAAACAGCCTTTCCACAACAAAAAATTGTTGTACAATCACCTGATTGTATTTGCCACTTAAAAGTTCCAGGTCACAGGAGGAACATTTGTTAGAAGGGCAGAAAGGAAACTGCTGTATATATTTATTTTTTTGCTTTCATCAACATCTTCTGAACACAAACATGAACACAAATGATTTATAGACCAGGAAATAAGGATAATGCGATAACGAAATATTAAACAGATAAAATGGACGCTGAAGCAGTTTATCGTAAATAAATATTTGAATAGCCATCGTAGTTGTCAAGGTTGAAATGAAAACATAACCGAAGGGAACACCATCCATACACGCGAAGAACTTTCTGAAATGTGGCAAGGAACTGATTCATCTCATTTAAAAGCACAACGGGCTGGATCCCAGTTTCTGCAGAGTGGTACTTTCTAAACCAGTGGTCTTAATTTATTAATTTGATTAATATCCCATTTTTTCTACAGAAGCTCAAAGCATTTTATATAGGAATCTTTCTTCATTTTCAGTCATGCAACAGAAAATCTGTGTAATGAGGTAGCTTAAAAGAGAGTAACTGGCCCAGTTACTCAGGGAGTTTCCATGGCTGAGGATGGACTTTATCTGGTTCTCTTTAGTCCTAGACTCCATTCACAAACTACAGTCCTTGAAGTGTATGACATCAAACAGCTTTTCATCTGAGCTAAAGAAAATCATCTGCCACTTCACTTTATTTTAAGTAAATGAATAATCTCCTCCTCCTCCTCCTGGTTGAGTGTCTTTGGAGAACAAATGTTAAGAGATATCATGGGGATAAAGAACTAGCAAAAGTAACACTTCTCCTTTTCCCAGCAAAAATACCTCAAAGAATCCCATAGAGCAGTAATGGCTAATCATTTTCTCATTGTGTGCTGAAAGAGCATGAGCACGACAGTGCACGTGTGTGCTGGCACCCATAATGCAATGCGCCCCCCGTGCATGCCCCCCATGCCCCCCATCCCCCTGTGCATGCGCACGCAACCCCCCATGCAACCCCCAGTGCATGAACACATGACCCCCGCCCCCCATTTTGGGCCTTCTAGGCCTCCCTGCAGCCTCGTAGGCCCAAAATCGGACCACGGGGGTGGGGGGGTGTCACACACACCCATGCCCTGTTTTGGGCCTAGTATGCCTCCCTGAAGCCTCCTGGGCCCAAAAATGTGCACGTGTCTCCTGCATGCACTCTCCCCCCACACATCCCAAAAATCAGCTGGCTGGTGGGAGGTGCGCAGTGGAGCTGAGCTGGGTGACAGCTCGCGTGCCCGCAGAAAGGACTCCACATGCCAGCTGTGGCACACATGCCATAGGTTCGCCATCACGGCCATAGAGGGAGTCATGCTGTTTGTCCAAAACCAATTTTGAACCCAGCTTGATGCAACCATTCATGAATGAATACATTTTAGTATTTATCATATAATTATGGTATTGGAAGGAATGTTAGTGGTCACTTAGTCCATCTCTCATTATCCTTGATGAATGAACCTCCAGCCTCTAAAGATGTTTATCAGAAGGAACTCTCTACTTTATGTGGCAACCTCTTCCCCTGGAGAAAGTAAAACAAAGGAACATTGGAATGGCAATATTAAAGAATTACTCTGCATATTTTCATGGAAGTAAAATTATGAGTTTTTACAAAATAAGAGTTTGCACAATGTGGATGGCTACACTGAACAGAATCTGATAATTTTTCTGCAGTGATAATTCCACACAATCCCTTCCACATTTATTTTTGTAAGAACCAAATATATATTTTTGAAACCAGCATACTGTAGAAATGGATGTATGTAAGTATGTAGGCATAAGGCAGTTTTATATATGTTTTTTAAAATGATTTCTCAGGGAGTTTAATAATTACATAAGTTCAATGAAAATACTGAATGTTAAGTAAAATGCTGAGTGAAATGCAAAATACTTACTGTGTTAGTTTTGGAAGACAATTTTCTTTTTTGCTTCTTAACTGCCACATATTTTAGCTAGGGAAGTTGGGAGGGGGTTGTTGTTGGAGCACTAGAAAGTTAGTCATAACAACATTCCGTATTCAAGGACTTTTGCCTCCGTCTGATGGAGACTGTCAGAAGATTGTATCCAGCTGAGTGTGAAGAGTTGATTGGACAATGTGATGAACTTGTGGATGTGGGGCAAGGCTGTGAACTGTTATCTGGGTGGAGAAAACCTGGAAGCTTTCAGATTCGGGTTTTCCCAGATGTGCTAACATGACATCTCTAATAAATTGGAACTTTGAGGAACCTCAGGCCTCAGAGCTTTATTTTGTTGGGGGTGTTCCTTGGAACCCTAACATGCTGTTTCTTAACATAGTCAGTAAAATGAAACACACGTACATCCCAGATCTAAATCAATAAATTAAAAACAACAACAACAACAATAATCCTATATACTCACCAATTGCTAACTTGAATTGTCCTCCTTTTTTTAACCTATGCGGCCTTATTTGGAAACTGAGGCTCAACAAACTCTAGAGCTTTGTTTACTTTGGAACTTTATGATTGATCAGTTTGGCCTAGTATTTAAGGCACCAGGCTTGAAACCGGGAGATGGTGAATTTTAGTCCCATTTTAGGCATGAAAGCTGCCTGGGTGACATTAAGCCAGTCACTCTTGTTGTTGTGAGGAAAATAGGAGAAGCGAGGACTATTAGATATGTTTATTGCCTTGAGTTATTTTTAAAAATAATAAAGGTAGGATATAAACAAACAAACAGTGTAATTCTAGGAACAGACATAGAACTAAGCACACAATTAAACTTCACTTCTGAGGTTATGCAAGCCTACATCTCAATGGTCACACAACTCACATCAAAGAAACATCTGGTTCTCTGTATATGATAAATACTGTAGGTGGGGGGAAATGCATACTCAGCACATCCATCTTCATCATTATATGTAGCTACATTACTGGAGGGTGATAGCCTATCTCTTTTGTTACTGTACACATTTCCTTTTATATAAATTTGAAAGAAATCATCCTCTCCACATCTGGTTGAATAGCTAACAAGGCTCTTTTGTGTTACTTACCTGCTGCTGATAGTTTCCTGGTACGGTAGATGCAGATAGCAGCATATTTAATTTCCAGGCCATTTTAGAATCATTGAAAGGATGGAGAATTTCTCTATCACTCTGCTCTGCTACACTACCTCCAAGTCTCATAAATGAAACATAAGGCTAGTAAAAATAAGACCGTAAGAATCCATGACTATATTTTTAATAATACATACCACTAGGTGTCTCTATATAACAAAGTTTTGGGCAAACATAGACACTTTAGTTCAAAAGAAGCTATCTTTTACATGAAGGAATGGAATATCTATAACACAGCATACTAATAATTGCCATAAAAGTAGGCCAAGTGGAAATCTTCTAAAATGATCATTACTACAGCTACAGATATTACACATTAGCCACTAAAAATAGAAAACCCACATTATTTATTTTTAGCATCAAACAAGATATTTTTTATATAGTGTTTCAGGTCTGGCTCTACCATTAGTCTAATGTAAACATTTCAGGCAGTGGTAGGTTGCTACCGGTTCCCACCGGATCAGGCAAACCAGTGGTGGTAGTGGGAGGTTCCGCCCACCTTCCTGGATGCTTCTGCGAACGAACCGGTAACAGTGGGATTTGGAACCCGCCCCTGATTTCAGGTAACAGAACCAGAAGGGATAGCAGTAAGCTTAATTGGCAACAACATAACATTTGGCAGATTGCCATGGATGTTTTGCAGCTTGCCCTTCATCTCTTAAATTATCCTGTAGTTTTCATTTACAATGCTGTTTAACGCTGTCCAAACAGGTTTCCTTAATACTTTGGATTCCATATATTGAACACAGGAGAACCATTTTATGATGTACCATAAGAGCTAAATAGTTTGGATCAATCTGATCATATTAATGTTCCTTTGCATGTACTATATATTCAACCCAAGAAATTATTAACTATGTCTTCAAACAAAATGAATAGATAGTTTACTCTATGCTACTTTCAATTTATCTTATTGCAGCAGAACATAGCATTTCTTATAGCAGTTTTAAAATTACTGTGATGGAATACAAAAAGGATATCTAAAAGAATTTTGATGGATATCGTGTCAGGAGCTGGTAAACTGAAATACAGCATAATAGATAGATCAGATGGATGCGATCAAAGGCCTCGTTAGTTCTGTATCCTATTTAGCTAATTATCTAAATAATTAGAATCCTTTGGAAGAGGAATTACCATTCCAAGAATGTTGTTCTGACAACAGATACCTGTTCGGCCTCGAATAGTAGTGAAAAAAATAACTTTGAAAATGGGACCACTAGGAACTTCAAATAAAGCGTCTATTTCATAGGAGCATTATCTGCAGCCTTTCACTGACTAATATATCAAATATGATGCGAATATAAATGGTAAGATTTAAAGAAAAATGTTAGGTTTATCATTATCAATTTTAGGGTTTTATAAAAATGTGAATCAGTATATCAAAAAAAAACCTTATTCATAATTAATGTTATTTTACTAAGGAAGATATAAAATTAAAACAGCATCTATTATTGTGGATGAAATCTGCTTTTTATTTGGAGGATATACATTTCAATGCTAGAAAAAAGAAAGACTATTCTGATGGTTGGCACATTGATACATAATTAATACTAAATAGGCTGCCAAGTTTAAACAGCAAGCCATTGGGAAGAAACACTTTCTTGTCAAACTGATAGATTTTCCATCCAATCACCTTAAGTAACTCATTATTCTATATCTTTGCTAGACTCCCCCTATTTCTGATTGGTGTTTATTTTCCATCACTTCTGCTCTCATTCTCAGCATCAGTTGCATTGCTTAATAGATGTGTTTTGTGATAATAGATAGATAGATAGATAGATAGATAGATAGATAGATAGATAGATAGATAGAGACAGGCAAACCCATATAAATACTCTTCTGTAACTTTCATGCCTAATGTTTTCTAGCAAATATTTAATTTTTCCCTCTTTCATATTTAATTTTTTATACTTGTATTACAGTTTTATTATGCTTGATACAGTGTACATATTCTTCCCTCGTCTTTTCTCTTGTTGATCCATAAGAAAATAATAGGGTGTGTGTGTGTGTGTGTGTGTGTGTGTGTGTGAGAGAGAGAGAGAGAGAGAGAGAGAGAGAGAGAGGGAGAGAGAGAGAGGGTGGGGAGAGGGAGAGAGAGAGATAGGACAACTTGGCCACCAAGTTGCTGCAGGACAACTCAACACATCCCATTCACCAGGGGGACAAGTCACCATGAGCATCTGGAGGGAGAGCTGGGTAGGCAGGCAAGCAAGCAGGTGGGCAGAGTGCAGAGCAGCACTGGCAATCAGGGTCTTCCCATTTTCACATCTCTTGCCATCACCACTGTTATTGTGCCAAGCTCCAGACCATTTGGAGTTCAGGCTGTTTGGTGGTAGTAATAGCGAGCAGAGTGGGTGGCGGGACACAGTAGCTCAGTGTGTCCCATTTTCACACACCTCGCCAATGACACTGCACTGAGCTCCCACAGTCCAGTGCAGTGGCAGTGACAGCAACGGAATATGTGTAAATGAAACATCTCCAGTCACCGCCTCCCCACTGCCCACCTTGCCAACCACTGCCATCACCATCCCAGCACTCTTTAGCTCAGAGCTCAAGAATAGTGGTGGCTGTATGTGTGAAAATGGGAAGTCCTCAGCCATTGCAATTGCTCTGCACTCTGCCCACCCATTCACTTAACTGCCTGCATGGTTAATCCTCTTGTTGCCCATGCCAAGTTGTCCCTGTGGCAAATTGGCCCTGTTGAGTTGACCTATAATGACTTGCTGGTAATGAGTTAGCAGAGGTGACTTGGCAGCAGGTGAGCTGGCCGCACCAAACTGGCCACTCTTGAATTGTCCCATTCTGATATATCTCTGTGTAAAAATAACAATTGTAAGCACATAGGTTTTTTTAAGATAGTATACTCTATACTTAGGAGCAGTGCAAAATGTCCCTGTGAAATTCTTAAGCATAAAAAATTCTGTTTTCTTTTTATATATCAATAGTTACCATGCAGATATTATTTTGGACCAAGCAACTTTGCATAAGAATAATTAAGAAACTAAATCTATTTCCACTGGCCCAATAACATGTTATGCCACCTCACAAAATGGAACCAAATTACAAATTAGATTTTAAGTATGAAATTATAATTAAAGTAAAATAATTCAATGTTGAAATGGAAACACCCCCTCCCAACCAATAAAAACAATTCTAAGACCCTGGTTAGTTAATGAACCACATACTCCCATGTACTATATGCGGTTCTCTTATCCACCTTGGGTTATTGTGGCATCTGTTGCATTGGCTTTGGTGGCGCAGTGTTAGAGTGCAGTTCTGCAGGCTACTTCTGCTGACTGCCAGCTGCCTGTAATTTGGCAGTTCAAATCTCACCAGGCTCAAGGTTGACTCAGCCTTCCATCCTTCCGAGGTGGGTAAAAGGAAGACCCAGATTGTTGGGGGAAATATGCTGACTCTGTAATCCGCTTTGAGTGGGCTGTAAAGCACTGTAAAGCGGTATATAAGTCTAAGTACTATTGCTATTTATATATATTGCTATATATCGCAGGTTCACAGATGACACAACAGTGATCAGTCTCATTCGAGACAATGATTAATCTGTATACAGATAGGAGGTTGAACAATTAGCCTCGTGGTGCGACCGGAACAATCTGGAATTGAACACACTCAAACTGTAGAAATGGTGGTAGACTTTAGGAGAAACCCTTCCATACTTCTACCTCTCACAATACTAGACAACACAGTATCAACAGTAGAGACCTTCAAATTTCTAGGTTCTACCATATCACAAGATCTAAAATGGACAGCTAACATCAAAAATGCCATCAAAAAAGCACAACAAAGAATGTTCTTTCTGCACCAACTCAGAAAGCTCAAAACTGCCCAAGGAGCTGCTGATACAGTTCTACAGAGGAATTATTGAGTCTGTCATCTGCACCTCTATAACTGTCTGGTTTGGTTCTCCAACCCAACAAGACAGACACAGACTTCAGAGGATAATTAGAACTGCAGAAAAAACAATTGCTACCAACCTGCCTTCCATTGAGGACCTGTATACTGCACGAGTCAAAAAGAGGGCTGTGAAAATATTTACAGACCCCTCACATCCTGGACATAAACTTTTTCAACTCCTACCCTCAAACCGATGCTATAGAGCACTGCAGACCAGAACAACTAAACACAAGAACATTATTTGCTAAAGAAATAATTCCCTCAACACTGTCAAACTGTTTACTAAGTCTGCACTACTATTAATCTTCTCATCGTTCCCACCACCCATCTCCTTCCACTTATGACTGTATGACTGTAACTTAGTTGCTTGTATCCTTAAGATTTATATTTATATTGTTCCTGATTGCTTATTTGTACACTATGACTATCATTCAGTGTTGTACTTTATGATTCTTGATGAACATATCTTTTCTTTTATGTACACTGAAAGCATATGCACCAAGACAAATTCCTTGTGTGTCCAGTCACATTTGGCCAATAAAAAATTCTCTTCTCTTCTCTTCTCTTCTCTTCTCTTCTCTTCTCTTCTCTTCTCTTCTCTTCTATTCTATTTGTTAACATAGCTTACTTTTGCTTCCTTTGTGGCAAGGAGGCATTGGAAAAGGATTCCTTTTTATTATAGTTTAAGTGATAGCTAAATTCATATTTATTCATCGATCTTTCAATGTTTTCATATTTTGAAGTAAGGATTACACATTTATGTTTCTTATTTTTAATGATGCATTTATCATTATTTTATTTTATTTTTGTTAGTGCCCAGACCCATTAAAAGAATGCATAGCATATCAATTTTCATAAATAAATGAATGTGCATCACTGCTGCCTCTCTATCAGTGTTTTTATTGAAAGAGATGGCAGTGGAAATCAGCATTACACAAAGCCAACATTATGAAATAATGTAAGCTTGGAGCACAGAAAATCTTTTTGATAAATGAGCCTTGCTTGAGGAATGGAAGTGTGTCAAATGATAGCAAAATAATTTAGATAGTTCTGTAGGCTATAGAAATATTCATGTTTGTGAACAGGAACTAAAAAATAAATATACAGTTCTATTCTATTCTAATTAATCTAGGATCTTCTATCAGCACAGCATACTTTTTAACATATTTCTTGAATGAGATTGTTGTAGTTCTTTCTTTTCTATATCCACTGTTGCAGGGGAAAAAAGGCTTTACTCCAATTGTTGCAAAGCCAAATAGTAAGCCACTGTGGATGCAAAAAGGAGGAAGAGAGAAAGAGAGGTTTATTTAATTTTTGCTGTTGTTGTTTACAAATATTACAACTCAGTGGGTTGCCACATTGCAGTGATTCCTGACAATAACACCACAACACTGCTTTATTAACTTAATGACATAATTGCTTTATATTTATGTTGAATAAACAGGATAAGAATTGTGTTAATTAGAAAATGAACAGACTTAATGTTATTACTTGATATTGAGGCTTAAATATCAAGTGGATGTTATGTCAGGCAGCAGAATACAATTGCATTTGATGCAATAATTCTATTCACCTAAATCAGGACCAAGCAGAGGGAGATGTAGAGCATGGGTGTCAAACCTTGGCAGTTTAAGATTTGTGGTCTTCAACTCCCAGAATTCCCCAGTCAGCATGGGCTGGACACCCTTCAGTCAGTGGTGGGATCCTGCTGGTTTAACAACCTGATTGTCGGAGTGAACCAGTTCGCTCCCAGCTGATTCGACTGAACTGGTCTGAACCGGCTGAATCCCACCCCTGCCTTCAGTATGGAGACGACATCTTCCCTTGCATGGAGCTCTAGAGAGCTTGCTGGCTTGTCCCAATCTGAAATACTTGAGTGCAAAACTTTCAATTTGAACAGCAAACTTCTCCTGGCTGAGTAATAGCAAACTGCTTATGTACTAAGCTCAAAGTGGTTTTGTAGGATAAATAGCCTTCTCATTTATCTTTTAAAAAAGGAAGTATATAGTGATTAACATAATCTCAAAAATAGAAGTAGGACTACCATAACTGAACTTCAAAAATCTGGACATTTGAAGATGGGAAAATGAGAATTCATAAAAGCAAAACAAAATGTAACTGCAGCTTGGGAATACATATCACACATGCACAATACATAATAATAAGTATTTTAAACAAACATTTAAAATAGATAGTTAAATTTGTAACCCAAAAGACATTTGTTTAGGCAAAGATAATCTAGTAAGAATTTTTTTCTTGATGAAACTGAAGAAGATCATCAGATGTGAATAATGATAAAATATTCTTCAATGAAATAATTCTTCAGTATATTTTGCTGCTCTCTTAATTATCCCAATAATGCTATTTCTCACATTCTAAAATATTGTTGATTAAAAAGAAAAAGTACTTTAGTTCCAATGTTTTGCTCTAGAAAATATAGCAGATAAGAAAAAATACATTAATTTCTTAATCTGCACAATTTTATATACTGTGGGAAAAATGAACAATAAAGCATTAACTATTGAAATCTACACTTTATAATTTTTCATATTTCATCAACAATTTTCAACCAAAATGAGAAGCTAACCAAGGATTGCCATCAAAGATGGTGATACTAATTTGATTACAATTCCTTGAAAACAATCAAGAAATACTTCAATGAATGTAATTCAATTTTAAAATGGCATATCATCATGTATGAATTAGTTTTATACTCAGTTCTTGATAATTAGTCAATTTAGATTTAAAGAGAATGCTTTGCCATTAAAGATGTCCAAGCTGAATCATTTAACTCAAATCCCAAGTTGTCTTCTACTGTTTCTTTAACTATGAAAAGAGTCTATTGTATTTAATAGAAACATTTTGTATAATACTCAAAAGACAAATCTGATTTTAAAGTACACACAGATCAGTATTCCCCATGTCATAATGCCTATCCCCCAAAGAAAGATGGAAAGTTAAGCCTTGGAAAATACATCTAGAGTTTTACTGATGGTATGTAAAGAAAAAATGTACTATGATAATATTTTCCTAATGTTGCTGATTACATACCTTATGCATAATATTATCATATACACCAATATGTGTGTTATTTTGCTACTATATTATGTATATTATAAAACTATATTATGTATATTATGACTATATTATGTATATTATAAAAATTTGCTACTATATTATGTATATTCTACTTGCAATATAGAATTCTTTTTATTAAGCTTTAATATAGCTAAATATAATATAGCTAAATGTAAACTTGGTGGTTCAATGGCTAAGACGCTGAGTTTGTCGATCGAAAGATTGGCAGTTCAGCGGTTCGAATCCCTAGTGACACATAACGGGTTGAGCTTCCATTACTTGTCCCAGCTTCTGCCAACCTAGCCGTTCTAAAGCATGTAAAAAATGCAAGTAGAAAAATAGGGACCACCTTTGATGGGAAGATAACAGCATTCTGTGCGCCTTTGGTGTTTAGTCATGCCGGCCACATGACAACAGAGACGTCTTCAGACAGCACTGGGTCTTCAGTTTTGAAACGGAGATGAGCACTGCCCCCTAGAGTTGGGAACGACTAGCACATATGTGCGAGGGGAACCTTTACCTTACTTTATTCAAGCATTTTAAAAAGATTCTAATATTTTTTTCTTGCACTTCTCTGGATTGTCCAGTACCCTTACAAGGTTCATGCCTCTCATTTTGAAGATCACTGTATTACAGAACTAATTTTTGTCTTGATCGGTCATCAAATATATTGATGGTTTCCAAATAATATAAACTATTAACACAATAGTGAAGATCCCTGATAGCATTCATAACTTGTAGGTAAGAATACCACAGGAAGCACTTAAGATTCCTTTATCAGGGGGTATATATGCTGCACAACGTTTCTTCCACGCAAACATCGTCAGCATAAATACAAATCAATATATTTAGTGAGATGGAGGTTATCAGATGCTTTGTGGAAAAAATATGGAGGAGAGAAACCAAAGGAAAGTCTGCTACTTTAACACCTCTCTGTGAAGACAAATTCTGCATGTACTCATCATGTACTTCCTTTAGAACAGTGTTTCTCAAACTTGGCTATTTTAAAATATGTGGAGTTCAATTCCCAGAATTTCCCAATTGGCATGCTGAGGAACTACTACTTTTGACAGCTAGCAGTTAATGCACTCAAAGAGATAACAGCTACCTCTGAGCTGGAGGTAGAAGACAGAAGGAAGTACTTAAGTACTTTAGACTCATGAGTTATAGACTTCTTTATGGAGGACTGACAGTGGATTAGACCAAGCAGCACAATAAACAGGGAGATGGGGCATGACTTCTATATTTATAAATTACAAACTTAATATATATATATAAAGAAATTCCTAATTTGGGAATGTCATACAAATAGCGTGAAAAGTCACACTTAGAAACTGTTTAAAAAGAAATTCAACCATATGTGCATACCTGACACCATTATGGAAAGCACTTCTCTGTGGAGTTTATGATTTATTATATGAAAATGAAAAAGTTATTCTATCGCTATCATTATGATGCATATGAGAGAGTCTGAAGAGGCCATCATGCCATTTCATCAATTTTCCAAATTGGCGTTTTGTCTTGATCTATTTGTGTCTCCTGATGCACACACTTCAAAGCTAGTTTGGCTCACTCACAAAAATCCCCTGTGCGGCTTCTAACCATTATTCAAGCAAATGATAACCTCCAGGGGTCCTACATGGAAATAGACTAATCTGTCTAATTTGCAGATAGGAAGCAGTAAATGTTAGTCTATAATTAACAGATCGGCTTTGTCCTTAACTGTTGCAAGAAGATCGTGTTTCTGGCAACAGGAGAAAAATAGGCTGTATAGGTAAAATAAGTATCAGGTTGTGTCTACAAGTCCTATAAAGTAACATAAACAAATGGAGGCAAGAACAGCATGAAACAGAAGAAAACTTATTGGTGTTAGTAGCTTGGATTTTCCTGGGTGATGTTTCACTTTTGGGCTCTTTTCCCAGCAGATCCTGGGAAATTAATTATTATAGATATATTCTAGTAGCCTTACTAGAAAATATAATTGTGACCTCCAGTATTAAGCTTCTGATCTGTATATTCAAAGCCAGTCAGATTTTTCTGCCATGTAAGAGGAAAGAACCATAGCAATGTTTTCTTCCCTTGAAAGTAAAACAATTTAAAATAATCAAAATACATAAATAACAATTTGCTCCTCATCTGAAATCTTCTGTCTGAGGTAATATTCTTTCTAAAGGAAGGGCCAGACCTGTTTCTAGTCCTTTTCTTTTCTATAGCTTGCAGTATGATTGTTTTAGTTTAGAATTCTGGATCAAACTCTACTTTCATTGTTATTTTATTAGTTGCTGTAGCATGCAACTTAATCAGGAAAAAGAAGAAAGTTACAGTAAATGAATTGCTTCCTGTAACCCACTATATCAGAACATTTTATTAAGACTCACCAGGGGTTTCCTACATGAGTTTTCTTATGCTGCTGGCTCTGCACCAAGCAAATATTTTCTTTTAAAATTGATTTTACTATAAAATGAGGACTCGTAGAACAACATGGAAATATATTCTAGAGAAGGATTATAAAGCTGTATTTCAGGGGTGTCAAACTCAAGGTCCATGGGGCCAGCCTGGAAATATCAAAGGCCCAGCCTGTGGGGCCTCTGACGGCCAAAATGGGGCACTATGGAGCCTCACACAACCTGTTTTCAGCCGGCAGAGTGTGGTAGGAGGCTGTGGAGGCTGAAAACGAGCCACAGGGGGCTGTACGTGGCCCCCGTTGCCTGTTTTGGCTGGCAAAATGTGAGACAAAATGCGTCTCCCCCCTTCCACCTGGCCGGCCCACAGAGGAGAACTACAATGCTGATCAGGCCCTCGAAAAAATCCAATTTGATACCCCTGCTGTATTTGGACAAAAACAAACACTTTCTCTTTTTCCCAGTTTTAAATTTACTTCAGAAGGTGAAATTAATTCAACAAATCAAAGCTGCAGATAAATTCTAATCTTTTAAAATGTTCTCTATCAGGGTCTTTGGGCAAATATTGTCTGTGAGTGTCTGTGTCTGTGTCTGTGTCTATGTGTGGGGTTGTATCTTTACTGACAACCCAATAAAATCATTTGTGGAGGGGAAATGAAATATTGACTCATTAGGAATAGTTTTATTTTAATCATTACCCTTCAAGTTTGTCATTTTATTATTTTGCCCCAGCCCAGTTGAGATTCATTTTCACTCCTGAAATTGCTTCAATTACCAGATGGTTCAAAATAATGAACTTTGTATGTTTATTTTCTTGAAAAAAATATAAAATGACTGCAACATATTTAGAATCCTATTTATGATTGACAGTGAAAATACTGATGTTTGTTTTACGAGCATATAAAAAAACTAGCTTCAAGCGGGAATTGTGGTTTAGTTAGGCTGAACCATGGTTCTTTTAATTGTGAGAGGAAATTTATCCTATTTATTATGAAACTTAAGACACAAAATTCAGAAATCGATTTTAAAAATTGCATGTAAAACAAGACATTCCTGTTGGACTTTAATGAGCTTTAAGTTAGAGTGAGAAGTCAAAGTTATTGGAAATTCACATAATTTAAATAATTTAAGTCATCAGCAACAAATCTGTCTCATGAACCAGTTGCAAATTTGTCCAGACTAGGATTCCTTGGGACGATCAATCTCGCTTTGATTAACTTGCATCCAGACTAGCACAGTGTACTAAACATTTGGAAACTGCTGAGAAACTATAGCTGATCAGAATAAGTCAGCAATGGCAATTGTAGATGTATCTCATCAGAGCCATTTAACATTTCAGTTTTGTGAGGTGTGTTAGTTGCAAGTAAGTTTCCAGGTGTGGTTCAAGATGTTAGTTTAGAGGTGGGATTCACTTACCTTCCCTACCGGTTTGCAAATGTGAGCATGCGTGCACACTTGCTTCGCTTGTGCGCACCACCTTCCACGCATGCTCCACCTTCTGCACATGTTCTTTGCTCGTGCACGTGCCTTCCACGCATGCGCACAGCCTCCAAATGTGACTAAATAGGCCAGCATTACATCCAGGCGGGTGGGTTGGGCCTACCGCAGTCAGCACTACCAGTTCGCCCGGATGGAACAGAACCAGCTGAATCCCACCACTGTGTTAGTTATTATCTATAATAGCAAAGGACCTGCCTATCTAAAGAAACATCTGTCTTCCATGGCTTCCATTCAGTCCGTTAAATCAGGCAGTTAGCAGGTATCAGATCCCATCCATCAAGCAGTGTCATCTGAAGGAGTTTGGTAAGTGAACCTTTTATGTTATGACACCTGCCCTCTAGAGCAGCATCGCTCCTAGGATACAGCAGGGTCCACATTGTCATGCTTCAAAGTCCTATGAAAACCTGACTGGGTTCCCAAGCCTTAAAGTTGGGATTGAATAGGTGACACATCTTGTGAACCTGGTTGTTTTTCATTTGTTGCTTTTCTTTAGCATTTTAATTAAACAAACAAGCAAACCTCCTTTATGAATAACTGTTTTACTATTTATTATCCGGTGTCATTGCAAAATCAGTTGGCCTTATAAATTTATAAATAAGTAATTTTAGATCCCTTAATTACAGAGATTCTAGTTATGATGTTGTTCTCCCACCTACCCCTATATGTGTTGCATCTTTTAAATGCAATATAGAGAAAATAATTGCTTGTGGCTCTTCGGAGGACAGCCATGCCACTGATTCTCCTTGTATGCTTCTAAATTACACTTATGCATTGTTACAGTGGCATCCACATAATGATATATTATACTGCCATGTAATCAGTAGTATATTTCCCCTGTAATATATTAAGTCAAGCCATCAAACTAGGAACATTACAACAAGATTACTTCAACAATAATTTAAGCTAGCATATCTTCACAGCTGCTAATCATCCCTCCAATGATTCAATATGTTAATGCCTCGACAGACTGATGATGCTGTAATATAAAAGATACATATAAATGGGATGATGTAATTTCAATGGCTAGGCTTTCTTCTATGCTAATATGGTTCAGTAATAGAGCCATGGCAGTCAATCTTTCTTACATATTTTTCTAGATCTTTTAAGTTCACATGTACCCAAAATGTACAAGTTACTTTAAGGAACCTGTCCAAGTTATGTTTCGGTATGCAAAGAAACGTGGTCAGCTTGTTTCGAAAGGCAGATAACTCTGGCTATGGATTCTGCACTAACTGAAGTTTCTGAATCCTTTTCGAAGTCAGTTGTACAAAAAATGTATTATAATGATCTACTTTCAAGTTAGCGCAGGATGTTTCATAGGAACTAAGTACAAATCAAAACTGGAAAATGGACCTCCTCCTCCTCCTCCTTCCCTTGCTCTCCTGTGCAATCCTGAGAAGGATTGTAAGAGCATATATATATATGCTCTTACAATCTGAGTTTTACATATGTGTCAACAGCAAAAGCTTATGAATACTATCCATAATCCCATTAAACAAACAATCTTTCTCACTTCCTCTTCAGCCACACATCACTAAGCATTTCCTTTATTCTCCTACGTGTTCTAACATAACCATACATTACTTATAACACATTCAGTAACCAGCTTTCAGTTCCCTATTTGCACAAAACATCCTATAATTCAACCATATTTATGAATTTATTTAATCTATATGCCACCTGGCTCTCATCAATTTGCAAAACATTTAAAAAAAACCTTTAAAACAGGAAAACAGCATAAAGAAAGGTCAAAGGTCATGAAAATAACTAATCCAATTCAGAATAAAGAAAAAAAGAAAAGAAAAGGGGGCTTCAAAAATGCATGACTTTTTTACATGCTTACTTTTATTCAAGCAATACAGTAAACTTTCTCATATTCATAAATTTCTCAATGACCTGCTGAAGAGCAAAAATACGGCTCACACATTCACAATTTTGTTTTCTGTCACCTCTTTTTCCATGTTGATCAGAATTCCGCCAAATGTATTCCCAATCACCCTTAACTGGGTAATCATCTTGCTTGCTTTCCATTTGCCTAGGGTAACGAAAATAGCATTCTTCTGGTCATCAGGAACAGATGCAGTTTGCCAGCCCATGTTAAGCAAGTCACAGCATATGCAATAGCATCCTTACTATAACATTTCTTCAGTTATACCAGATGCAGTCTTACAATTTTTAAAATCTTGACTGCACTTCTATCTTTTATCATTTTAATACTACCACCTGTGGGATCCTAGGATAGCATTAATGTATCTTTCTCTTTCTATACAAATTATAGAATAGTTTTTTTTTTAATTTTTGCAGCAATTATTCTTTTATGATTGCTACATTTTCCTAATTCACAACTTTTATTGTTTTTCCGGTTATCTTTTGGCTTCCTACTTTAGCATTCCAATCCCCCATGATGATAAGGACATCATTTTTTGGGGTGTTAATTCTAGAAGGTGTTATAGGGCTTCATAGAACCGGTCAACTTCATCCTCTTCAGCACCAGTAGTTGGGGCATAGACCTGGACTACTGAGATGTTGAATAGTTTGCCTTGGATTTGAACTGAGATCATTCTGTCATTTTGGGGATTGTATCCCAATATTGCTTTTCCTACTCTTTTATTGACTATGAAGGCTATTCCATTTCTTCTGAGGGATTCTTACCTGCAGTAGTATATTGCAGTAAAATATAGTATATACTAGATTTTAGTTTTTCATAATTGAACTGCATCTTCACTTTCTTGAATGTATTCCATATATTTATCAATTCCACTTCACAATATCATGCCACCTTCATTGAAATATGTTATACTGTGCCACACTTGTCTACATATACCATATCTGGTTTTTTTTCTTTAAGTTACTTGCTAAATCGTATTTACTATTTACTCCTCATATATTCCAAGTCACAATCTTCCTATGCATGAGTCATTACCAGTTCAGTCCCAGATACTGATCTCCAATAACCCTTAAGGATTTGATTGATTTAGGCTTTCCCATAATGGTTTCTAGAAAATGTGTAGATTAGTATCTTAGTCATAATCTTGCCATATTTAGCATTCTCTATTAACACTATATGAGAGTTTTGATCCCTTTTGGTCAATATATTCCAAGCCCAGATTTATTCGTTACTTTGATAAGAAAGAAAAGTAGTATGTTTATATTAATTGTGTGCAAAAGTCATTTTCTGGCTAATGCCTTTATGTTCCATTTCACTCCCAGAGCATATCAGTCTGTCTGTTCTGAAGGTGATGTAGTAGTTTTCTGCAAGTAAATCTTCTGTATTTGAACATAGTCCAAGGAGATACAGATGTTTCAATCATTTTTTTCCCAGGGAGAATATCTCAAGTTCCTTTATCAAGCCTCATATGTTGCACCAACTGAAATGATCCTAACTTGGTATTTGAATGTAAGTAAACTGCTTATGTTGTTGGTTTGTGAATGTCAGCATGCAGAGTGGAGGTAGATGAAGTAGCCTTACTTTTTTTTAATGTGCTCTGATAAAACGGAATTACCAGTCCTGTAGAAACTTCTGTTCAAGCAGTCAATACTATACTGTAACTCTCCTTCAGATCTCCCACTAGGTACTTGGAGGTAGAGTTAGACATGTTAAAGACATTGGAGGAAGCTCATTTGGTTTTACATTCTTTAACCTTTCCTGTACTTTGTTCAGACATAAGGCCTTGGTTACAGTAAGTCATACAGTGATTATACATCAAATATAATAGTTTACCATTATACTTGCAAGGTAGAAATGCATTTTGCAACTCAACAATTGGAGATTAGTTGGGAAACAAGTGCAATTTTTATATCAACTTAGCCAATTCACATTATGGAAATCTAAATGCACCTTGAAAAGCAGTTGCATGCCTAAATCCATGTTTTTCAAATCGCATTGATGCAATTCCCAATTTAAAAACTGCATACTACAGAAAAATACATAAAGGAACAGATATAATAGAAAAATATGTATGAAAACAAATTCCAGTAGGGATTCGCAAAAAGAGTATATTTGGAAAGGGAGGTACATGTAACAATAGCACTTAGACTTATATATTGCTTCACAGTGCTTTACAGTTCTCTCTAAGCGGTTTACAGAGTCAGCAATTGCCCCAACAATCTCTATCCTCATTTTACTGACCTTGGAAGGATGGAAGGCTGCGTCAACAATCAGCTAGTGAGACTTGAGCTGCCGAACTGCTGGCAGTTGACAGTCAGAAAAATTAGCCTGCAATACTGCATTCTAACCACTGTGCCACACGGCATCTGAATAAAAGTGCACATTTGTTTTATATGGAGGTTTTTTTAATGCACAAATGGCTGAAATGAGTGTAATGATGAAAAATGAGAGCCTGATATTTATAGATTTGCTTGTTTTCAGTGTTAATTGCTCAGGAAATTATAATTATTACATGACCAGAGATGCTAAGATGATGTTTTTCATTTTCTGTATGTAAAACACGTGTTTTAGAGATAGATATGGGCATTTGTTTAAAGTTGGTTATAACTTAGAACTTTTATTTTTGATCACCTCAGGGAAGTATACATACCTAATCTCCCACTTCCTATGAGGTGGATTGAGCTGAGACAGAGTGACTGCCTCAAAGTCACCCTGCTGGCTTTTATGCCTAATGAAGACCTCAAACTCACAGACTCCAGGTTTCAACATCAGCATCTTAAGCACTACAATCAAATTGGCCTTTACAAAATGCATGCTTGCTTCGGGATTCTGTTTATCCTTTTTACTTATTTAATGACATCAGCTTGCAGAGAGGAAATCATTTAGCTTATTTGGCCATTTATTTATATTAAATTTATAAACCATTTCCATCAAGGCAATTCTAAACAGCATACAAAAGCAACAGCCACAGCCAATACAATAACAGGTTACACCATTTGGAGATTACATAGATAGATAATTAGGTAGGTAGATAGGTAGGTAGATAGGTAGGTAGGTGAGAGAGAGAGTGAGAGAGAGAGAGAGAGAGGATAAGATATGGATGATAGATAATACATTTAAATTCATTCTTTTATTTTTTGGTGTGGGTATACATACAAGTTTTTCTGTTTTTTTAAAGTGTTCAAAAGTTGTTTTCTGTCTTTGTCTAACCTCAATAAATAGAGTCAAGATGGGAATAAAAAAGCAGGGGAAAAGTTTATGCTTTATAGCAATGAGATTGGTCCTTCAGTGCTGAAAGGCAAGTTGTTCCTACTTCAAATTAAATGTACAGAGCTGATGCTCCCTTTTAAATTATGATAACAGCTCTCACACTGAAAGTAGATTTGTTTCTCTTCATTTTATTAAGGAGGTTTCTCTCTGTCTCAGTTGACTAATAAAAATTGCTTTGACAAGTGACACTACAATGACAAAATTGCTTGGAAGGTAATTTAAAAGGCACACCTTTTATATGCTTAATTTCTTCATTTTCTTTGTCTTATGTGCTGCTCCTTTCAGCCAATCTCTAGCAGCTAACTCAGTCAGTAAAATAACATGGATCGATTTACTATAACTGATTAAAATAAATCTCCAAAACTAGAAAATGTGCATCTACTAGGTACACTAATTGAAATATATAGGGTAAAAGGATCAGTTTTTCAATTATATGTTTGAATGTATGCACACTCCCTGTGCTGGTGATTTTTGCAGGCAGTATGCAAGCAATGTTAAAAAATTATTTGTCATATGCATTATTCAAAACTTCTTATAGCCTTGTCATATTTTTTAGCAAGGAAGGTTTTAAAGTCAACTAACTTCAAAGAAATCTGGACCTGAACTTCATCTCTTTGTTACCTCATGATATCAATCAGTGCCAGAAACTTTAATATTATATATGGATTTAGAATGATATCATCTACTCAACTGTTTAGTTAGTTTTATTTATTTATTTATTTTATTTAAATTTGTATACCACCCTTCTCCTGGTGGACTCAGGGCAGTGCACAGCCAAGTAAAAAACATCCAATACAAAATTTAAAAATTTAAAAGAATTATACCCTTGGCCAAAAATTAAGAACCTTACGACTAAAACCTATTAAACAATTAAAAATCTAATATCTCAAAAACAGGGGGGGGGGTTCATGCCAGCCCTGCTTGATGGAAGAGAAAAGTTTTTAGGGCACGGCGAAAAGCCTGGAGATCTGATATCCTCCGTATCTCCGGGGGCAAATCGTTCCAGAGGGCAGGTGCTGCCACAGAGAAGGCCCTCCCCCTGGGGGTCGCCAGCCGACACTGCCTAGCTGACAGTGCCTAGTTGAGATTGCTAAAAGTCATGGTGGATCAATTAAACCTCAGCCTTCCTACTTATCTTCCCCATTATTTATACTTAATATTTCATTTGATATGCACATATGCCTGTGTTGTTCTACATTAAGGTAAGGTGGCAAGCGTCAGAGACATGCAGTTGAAAAGAGGCACTGATAGGAGGAGGAGGAGGAAGAAGAAGAGGAGGAGGAGGAAGAGGAGGAGGAGGAAGAGGAGGAGAATGTGAATGCTGTAAATAGAGTGAACTCAATGAAGAAGGCATAGAAAAAGGTACTGAAGTATGACACTAGAGAAAAAATCAGCTTGAAAACTCTCAGAATTGAGATAGGACGTAAGTCTCAAGGGGAATAAAAAGTACCAATTTATTAGGATTACCTGAAACATATACAATGATCTTTAGATGTATATTGTTGAGTTAGTTAACACTTTTGTGTTCTCAATTGGATCAGAAACAACTAGGTAAACCTCTCTTATTAAACTGTATTTTCATATAGCTTTGGTCAACTATGGCCCTAAGGGTGGGCTAATTTAGTGTCTCAATCTATGCAAATATAGAGGAGCAAGTGATGACACATGCATTGCAATATCATGACACAAACTCTGCTCATCATGGGCTTGCATGCAATACACCATCAATGTGGTGAGGAAAGGATACATATACTTTATGTCTCAGAGTGCATTGAATATTCTGTTGCAGGACAAATCTACATGGTGTTGCAGACTCCTGGTTAAATCTAGTGCTTTGCTGGGCTCCAGCTAGCAGAGTGGAACTAATTGAAGAAAGCAGACTCTCTTTCTTTGTGTTATCTTTTGATGGTTGAGAGACCTTGTCTCCAGTTCTACGTGGTATCTTCTATATCAAGGGCTAAGTAGGATACAATCTGCATCTCTTTCCCCCTCACTGTATGATATTGACATTAGATTCTTCAGTTTTGAATTGATAGGTTTATTGCAGAGGTCTTCAAACATGGCAGCTTTAAGACTTGTGGATTTCAACTCCGAGAATTTTCCAGCCAGCATAGCTTGGCAGCTTTAAGACTTGTGGACTTCAACTCCCAGAATTCTCCAGCATAGCTATGCTGGCTGGAGAATTCTGGGAGTTGAAGTCCACAAGTCTTAAAGCTGCCAACTTTGAAGACCTCTGGGTTTATTGGCTTGGTGAATGAGGAAATTGGTGTGTTCAGCATCATCATGACAATAGATTTATAAGCAAGCTCAAAAGCAAAGGATCTGGAATGCTAATAGCTAAAGAGATATGAGCTCAGTGATGGATGTAGACTAAATAACTTGTACATCATCAAGATAGCTACCTAATTTGTTACCCAAGAATATTACAACAGGATTAAGATGCCTTGATGAGAACTTGTCTTTAGCTTTTTTGGAAGACAAGTAAAATAAAATAAAATAAAATAAAATAAAATAAAATAAAATAAAATAAAATAAAATAAAATAAAATAAAATAAAATAAAATAAATAAAATAAAATAAAATAAAATAAAATAATAAAATAATAAGATAAAAAAACAATAAAATAAAATAAAATAAAATAAAATAAAATAAAATATAAAATATGAAATAAGCCTGTTTCCGGGACACTACTTACCCTGAGTGATTGAGGCAGTAAGCCATCTGCTCTTTCAAAGCTCGCTATACATAAAAAAACCAAAGGATTGTCACACTTTTATTCAAAGCAGCAGGTCAAGAAACATGGAAGAGCAAAATGTACAAATGTAATGTAACCTTTTCTCTCTTGGATCAGGATGATAACATTACTGACAGATTTGATAGATGTTTTGTTTATTTGTTTTGTTACTGCAATTACCATTCCTTGTTGAGCTGCCCAAAGGTAGAAAATGTACTCTTCCATTATTTAAAATGTTTTTATCTTGACTATAGCACAGCTCTTTTCCTTGTATCTTTTTGTAACCTAACATTTTAATTTGCTAGTCTTTGACCATAAGTACAAATAAAACAGTTTTTTTTTTGTTCTGCTGGAAAATTAGTTTGTTAAAAAATAAATCCCCACAGCCATTTTCTTTTGCAATTTTTGTGACATATGGAACTTTTGTAAGAAACAGCTCCTAAGATATGCAAATTTTAGTATAAATTCCCATTTTTTAGGAAAGAGATTGCTCTAAACTCTTACCCTTTTATTGCAATTTTCTCCAAAGCCAAGTTTTTAATGTGTCGTAATGTGCAATTTATATATGTATATTTCAGAAATGTGTAAAATGTGCAGAGATTCTGAGATACAGGTAGCATATAAACTTAATACGTTATGATCTTTATGATTATGTTCTTTTTTAAACTCATCTTTAATTAACAAGTTGAGTAATTTATCTAAACTTTTGTCCATGAATGATGCTGTGTTTTGGCAGAACATATAATTCTGTTTCCAAAGCATTCCACTGCCAATTATCTTTTTATATTACTCCTTGAATGCTCGGATATCCCTGGGAGAGGTAAGAGGAGCAAGAGGAGGAAGTGATATTGTGTGTATTATAATGTAATCCTGCAAATATTAACTATTATATACTTCAATATTAGTACTATGTAATTTATTTATTTAGGGTATGGCAAGTACTATGCAATGACTGCATGTAGCTTCATTTTGATGTCATCATGGCTTCTATTACTTACCTACATTTGCAGGAAGAAAAAGCTACCTGTTTATCTGGAAGTAATTCTTACTGAACTCGATGAGACTTATGTTAGAGTAGATATAAGTAAAATGACATTATGGCAATCAAACTCAGATAGTACCAAAGACCCCTCATTTCAATCCTGAGCTACAAATATTCTTCTTTATTGATATACTATTTTTAAAAAGGGTGTTAAGACAATGTAGGATATTCACAGCTCATGTACAGAAATATAGAGAAATAAAATGATAAAACAACACTCTCAAGTAAAAAAAGCATGAAATTAAGATTGCCTTGAGTTTCACTGCACAGAAGATACATCTGGATTTGAAGATATTTTGTCTTTCAGCCCTCCCCAATCTGAAAATCTCCAGATAGGTTTAGACTATATAGGTTATATAGAGTAAGAATTCTGGGAATTGTAGCTCAAAACTATGTCAGGTTGGAAAGTTAATTTTCTCTGTGTATTGGCAAGCCCACAAAAATGAATGCTAATAGAAAAAGAGAGAAAACATTTTAATTCATCTAACAAAGATTAGGACTTGGATGACAGATTGAACAAGAGATATCACAAGGTCACACTATCTTACTATATAATAAGGTAAATTTTATTTTCTACTTAAATACTAGCAATTATTTTTAAATGTATATCGATAGACTTTTCAGTCCCTTTCTCATTTTTGATTTTCATGATAATGAGTATCATGAGTCACGAGTATGATACTCATTATCATACAGAAATGTATCCCATCAAAGAAATAATTGGTTAGTCTAATTACTACAGAGGGAAAAGTGAGCTTGGTGCATTCTCCATATGAAGAGTTGCTCAATATTTCCAAATATTTGCAGTTCTTCCTTTCAGATGTTGTTAAAAATGGAAACCAAAGCAACTTTTGTCTACTTTTTACAGAAATCTCCTTCCTGCCAGCACAAATTTATTTATAGGTTAGTTTGAAAGATATATAGATATAAAAAGATATACAGAAAGAAGTGATGCAAACCTAATTGTTTACTAAAAGATATGAAAATGTATGCTGTTCTGGGAACTCTAGAGTAATTATGGGAGACGAATCCCAAATGATAATGTAAAAATGAACATTTCATTAAACATTAATTAATAACGTATTGGCCATGCTGAAAAATCAACAACAATTAAAGAGACTAACCAGGTGAAAATAATTAATGTGAATTTGGCCAGAGTATTGATGCTTTGATGCTTAAGAAAATGCTTCACCAGCAAGTCAATGGTAAATGAAAGAGTAATGTTGATTTCTTTTTAATTAAAAGACAAATCTGCAAGATGAAATTGGCTTCAGAGCCAAGCTACAGTGCCAGATTCACATACCATTCAGTTCTATTCTCCATTCAACTAGGAAGCTTCTAAGGAAGCACAAAACTTTGTTGCTACATTTTGTCCCCCAAAATGGGCATGTTTTGGGTGGCTAAAACCACAAAGAACATTTTTAGTGGATTTAAGAATTGGAAGGAAATGCAAGGAAATGGATGGGACTATTAATATGGAGAGTTGTAGGTTTTCCTTTTGCTTTTAAAAATGTATTGACTCTACTTTAGGACTTAGAATTATAGACTCATGGTTTCAGAGGTCCCTGAGTCCCCCTGCCCAATAGAGACCAACATAAATAATCTACAACAAAGAGCTGTTTGATTCTCTTTGCATTCTTCAAATACAATAAGCTTAACACTCTTTGAAATTAATCCCATCATCAAACTGTTCTGTTAGGAAGCTTTTTTTCAACGTTGAGTTAGATGCTGCCTTCCTAAACATCTGAATTTTGTTTTCTAAGTGAACCATGTTGCAGTCTATTAAATTTCATTTGGCTGTTTTTCAGTTTAATGTACTAACCAGTCAAGATCATTTTAAATTTTATTTTGGGGTCTTCTAGAGTATTAACTATCAAAGCCAACGTTATATCTGCAGATTTGAAAACAAAAATCCCTCCACCTCTTCATCCAAGTCTTTACTACAAAATATTAAGGAATATTAAGGAATAAAAATACTTGGAGTGAACCTTTGGCACTTTGAACCTTCTAGGCTTTGGCACCCCACTTGATATCTTATTTCAATTTGATGAGAAACCATTGGTGATGACCTATTATAATTGTTTTATATGTTCTCAACTCAAAGATATCATATAACTCTGCTCCCTAATTTTTGGCAATTCTGGACAAATATGGCTTTGGTAGGTTAAAAAAAATGCTTAAGAAAGACATACTGTCCCCAGGACATAGGTTGTCCTTATCTCCTCATATGTTACTCATTCCAGCATATCCTACTTTCCTGCATAGATAGTATGTATTGGGATGATTTTCTTGAAGCATATTAAGATACAAAATTTAACAATTAAATAATATAGATACAGTTACACTTACAGATGCAGTTGGGACATTCCCATCCCATCTGCTGTGGAAACTTTAATAGATAGCATGTTGCAAGGAAAACTAGCCATCAATAGTAATCAAAATAGCCAGCTTACTATTCAGACTTGAAGGCTATCAAACAGAGATTCAAGGACACACCTTTTTGAGAAACTGGTTATATTACTGGTACATAATAGAACAGAAATCCAACAACTGTCAACTATAAACTGAGAGATGGATGCAGTGAGGCTTGCATAGCCCAAGGGCCCCCATGTCCTCTAGCAGATTAGGACTGGGTTGGTTTGTGTTTGAGAGGGATAATTGACATCTGCATACTATTTTTATAATAGTTTCAGGGGTTTTGCATCTGTCCTTTATCCTTGTGGCCCTCCCAAATCCATTTGCTTCTTATATATTTGTCTTCTGATGTCATTAGCACATTGGGATAGAAACTGAGCAAATATTTTTGCTATTCACATTTTAGAGAATGCTTTGAGATAGCAGAAAACATCTTTTAAAATTAAAAATGGCTTCAAAGTTTTTCATGTCCTGACATAGACAAGTTTGTACACACATTTGATATGCAAAATTGATCAGCAGGGCCAGGCTTAAGCTGAAGACTTCTTTTTACTGTCTGTATTTGTTTATCCTTGCTTTAAGGACATTACAATGGCTTGATGTAACTCTTGAAGTCTTTGAACAATGTTATGTTCTTACAAGACTCTTCTGAGACAATGTTATAAATACACGGGGAAATGCTTAAGTCACTTTGCCAAGCTCTGAGCATTTCTACTTGGCAGCCTAAGCTGCTTCTGTCCCATGCTGCCTGTTTCCAGCCTTTTTTGTAAGCCAAGTTCAGAAAGCTCATCTGGGTTGCTGTGGGTTGGCAACACAATTAGGCTGGTGCTCAGTCCAGACTAGGGCCAACACAGGAGCTGATAGTTGTTACCCAACTTTTCCGCCTTCCCATCTGTGCAGGGAAATCAAACATTATTGGGTGGCTGTGGTATGGCCACTTCTCTTTGCGCTTGACTTTTTCTTTTAGAGATTGGTCCTGCTTCAATAATCTCCCCCGTGTTTGTTTTCTGTCATGGATTTGTTTCCTGCACTCTGCCATTTCATTTCCTTTTTTATTTCTTTTAGATATCTATTTAAATATTGTATCAGTGTTGCTCAGAACTTACATTCTCCTTCCTTTATAGCAGGACTGTCAAACTCATGCTGGCCATGTCCACACCCGGTTTAGTGAAGGGGAAAAAATTCCTGATACATCACATGACTCCACCGTGATGACATGAGTTTGACACCCCTGCTTTATAGAAATCAAATTTGCTGGACTCTCCCCTCTTTTCACCTCCTCACTAGCACATCTTTCTTTAGGAGCTTGAAATAATGTTACTAAAATTCATAGAAACATGAAGGGATATTGTATTCAGTAGCAAGAAGCATGAAAGGAAGGGAACAAGCTTTACATAGTCTGTGAAGAAACTCTTCAAAGTTTAGCAGAAATTTTGAGAGAGGCTGGGATATTGAAGATCTGAATACTCAACAGCCAGGAAGAAATGGTTGTACATCTCCAATTGAGGGAAAGGGGTATGGCAAGTGTTGTGGCCCGCCAGCGGCCTGAGCGGATCGTGGCTGATCCTGACGAGGAGGCTGGTGTGGGGTCGCGCCAGCAGCCTGCACAGCCGGCGCTCACATTGGACAGCGAGGAGGCTGAAGAGGATGTGGTGCCAGAGGCAGAGACTCATCCAGGGCCTTCAGAACCTCCAGAGGCTCCTTCAAGTGGAGAGAGCAAAGTGGAGGAGCCTCTCCTCAATGCTCGAGCACGCAGGGCTACCAAAAGGCAGGAGTGGCTACTCAGGAGGAGGAGGTCTCCTCGAGAGTAAGGTTTGAGGATAATTGGCCACTCCCTTAGCCTATTTAAGTCGCACACAGTTAGTAATTTCTTGCTGGAAATGTGTAATTATTACAGAGCATTTTTGAAGAGTGAGTGTCTTATCGTATCTTGTTTTCTGTGCTGGTTGCCAACCTTTGCCGGACTTTGTTTATTCTTGGTACATTATAACTTTGATAAGGACCATTGGTGTGTGTCACAATCCTTGGGAATCCGGAGCTGGGGCAGAACAGGCAAGCCATGCAGTTAATCACAGTTATAGCTGTTAACTAAATTAATGGAACAATTTTAACTAAATGGAACAATGGATTCTCAAGGGTTAAAGTGCTTTGTGCAGGAAAATACCACTTTATATCAACTCTGGAAACAAACCATATGGATGGCTTTTGCAATGGGCCAGAAGTGGGAGGAATCATATATTCCTACACTTCAGTAGATATGGTTGATGGGCTCAGCAGAACTATGGCTATGCCCTAACCAATTGATTAAAACTCTTCCAGAATCCTAGATGTATGGATATGGAACCCTATAAATCAGGGTGTCTAAACTTGGGAACTTGAAGACTTGGGAACTTCAGCTACCAGAATTCTTCAACCAGCATGGCTGGCTAGGAAATTCTGGGAGCTGAAGTCCACAGGTCTTAAAGTTGCCAAGGTTATAGACAGCCCCACTGTAGATGAAAACATAGGTAGAGAAATTATGTCTGGAGGATGTGGTTGAATAATAACTGGTAGAGGAAGAGTTAAACATTCACTTTATATTTCTCCTCTGTTGCAAATCCCCTCCCAAAAAGAGAAAGAAGGTAATTACCCAAATCAGTTGGAAAAGTTGCTTTTGCAGTCTTCCTTAAGCCTTGACCAATTTACCAAAGAGTAAGCTTGATTGAACTTAATGGGATTTACTTTTGAGTAGACATGCATAAGACTGCATTGCTAGTTCAGTTGCAGGCCTCTTTCTTTCATAGCCATTGTTCCAACTGTTTCAGCTCAACAATCTGTCAACATTTCAAGGTTGTGTGATTTTGAGTTTGGTTTTAATTTAACAAGAAGCAGCCTGTTGACGTCCATATTATGCTCTTAATAATGTTTTCAGGCTCACTTAACTAAAGAAATAAAGGTTTTAAAGCATACATGTATTGATTTTGTGAAGAGATAGTTCAGTAAACGAACAATACCCATGTCAACAATCAAACTGAGATGATTAAAAAATAAAGCCACATATTAAAATAAAGGTAGCCAGTTCCTTTAGGTTCATTTCTTTTCTACCAGACTTTGTGATATTTACAAGAACTACTCATTAAAACACTCAAATTCCAAAAGGAGGAAAAATAATCCAAAACTATACAAGTTGGGGAAGTGAAATCTCATCTTTGGGCTGACACAGCCTTCTATATAGCTACCATATTGAGGATACAAAAATATGAACGACCCAGGAGGTGAAGCAAAGAGATATAATAACGGCTATAATAAATATCCTGGCATTTCATGGTCATTTGGATTTTTGCAGTCCAGATGTGATAGCCCTAGGCTTTCAGAGATGTGTGGAAGGATGAAGATAATTCCCATTCCCCCAGAGGTAGCCTATACTTTCTCCAATCCCATAAAACTGGTAGATGATCCAAGTATATTGGTGTGGGTTATAGGAAAAAGATGGACTTTAGAAAGGTATCTTCCTCTCTTTTTTGCTTATGAAAACTAAGTTTAACCTAAAACAAGGGAAAGGAGTATGTTTATGATCTGAGCAGGTTAGATGCAGTAACAATTAAAAGAATGGCAATTGTCACAAAACGTTATCATTATTGTTCAGTGGTTTCTCCATTACTTCTTGAGATTTATTTTCAAGAATCTCAAGGAGTCCTCGGATCCTGAAAACAGCTCCTGAATAGACTTCCTCCTCACTTCCATGTATATGCAAGAAAAATCAAGTGGGCATCTATAGAACTACTTGGATATTATTCCTTACAAACCAAGTGTGTAAGTAGTTGGGACTTTTGCTCCATTGTGCAATTTTCTGTTTATAGAAGAGTGAGGTTTTCCAGTAATAATAAACGTAAACTTCAAATATTTTCCACCAGGGAATGCTCCTTTTAAAAATCAACATTGGTCTATAATATACTATCCCACCCAACACACTCCCTCCACTGTGAAATTGATGAGCCTGTAAATCATAATAATTGAAGTAATGCCCAAGGCTCTTAAAATCAATCCAGCGAAAATCTACAAAAGTAAATAAAACAATGAAATACACTTTGCAGCACTTGGAACAGCTGGGGAAACTCAGTGGGAAGCTGTGGGTGACCATATAACTTCTATCATAGCAGACAAGTCGGTACATGACAAGACTGTCAAAGGCATCACGACAATTGCCATAGGCAGCAAGAGCTGACAGTAGTTGTCAGAGATTTGGAAACAACACAGAGTTTGTTGCATGGGCTAGTGGCTCTTTTTGACTATACATAGAATAAGATCTTTCTTACTTAGGGATCCTAAGGGAGAGGCAGGGAGACCCAAGGAAATTAATTATTGCTTACTTTGAGCTTGCTTGCTTATGGACCTTGTTCTTGCTTGCTTTTTATATCTTTGTTTAGATATTCTATGACTTGATTTACAAAAATATAAATCTCGATGGTAATAGGCATGTTCTGCACGGCTTCAAAGAAAACTACCATAATTTAGCCTTGTGTTTTTTGCATCTCCAAGCTTATATTGACTGATTGATTGATGGGTGATTATATGCCAGTAAGTCATTTTTGACTTCTAATGACAACATAGGTAGAACTTCTCTATGAAGTTCTCAAGACCTTTCTATTTCAACAGGCTGGCCTGGCTTAACTTTCCCTTTTTAAATTGTAAATTTTAAATTTGTCTTAACCATTGGGGGTGTTTTTAATTTGTCCTGGGCCAAATTATTTAATGTGGTTTTATACTGTCTTTTAAATGTTGTAATCTATGTGTTTTATTTTTTGGCTGTTCACCGCCCTGAGTTCTTCGGGAGTAGGGCGATATATAAATTTAATAAAATAAAATAAAATAATAAAATAAGATCTATCCCTAACCTGTTCTTTCAAGTCTCCCAATGGTGCCATCATCACCACTGTAAATGAATCCATTTATCTTACTACTGACCATCCTCTTCTTCTCTTTCTTTCCACCTTACTTAGCATTACAGCCTTTTCCGGAGAGTTGGCTCTTCACATAATGTGTCCAAAGTTGGATCATTTCATATAAAATCAAATCAATTAATTACAGCCATAAGGCCAGATATGGTAAAATGTATAATAGTAGAATTGTTATATACACCTCTTTATGTAAAACAGAAAAAAACAATAAATAAAATAAGATCTAAAAATAAATAAAGGTAAAGGTTCCCCCCGCACATATGTGCTAGTCGTTCCTGACTCTAGGGCGTGGTACTCGTCTCTGTTTCAAAGCCAAAGAGCCAGCACTTTCTGAAGACGTCTCTGTGGTCATGTGGCTGGCATGACTAAATGCCAAAGGTGCACAGAATGCTGTTACCTTCCCACTTTTCTACTTGCATTTTTTACATGCTTTAGAACTGCTAGGTTGGCAGAAGCTGGGACAAGTAATAGGAGCTCACCCTGTTATGGGGCAATAGGGATTCGAACCACTGAACTGCCGACCTTTCGATCGACAAGCTCAGCATCTTAACCACTGAGCCACCGCGTCCCTTCTAAATATTTTTTTTAAAAAATAAATAGTCATATATCATAAAATAAAAATAGCATAGTAAAAAATGATGAATATTCAAACTTAATTAATGGTGCAGCATATTGTATAGACCAGGGGTGAAATGCTCCCAGTTCGGACTGGATCGCCTGATCCGGTAGCAATGGAGGCGGGTGGTTCAGAGAACCGGTAGCAAAAATCCCTGCCTCCCACCCCTCCATGCCCAGCTGAGCCTCACAATCATCAGAGGCTTTTTTTTACTTTTAAAAGCATTTTTTCTACAACCTCTTCAGCCGAAAAAATGCTTTTAAAAGTAAAAAAAAAAGGCTCTGATGATCGCGCGGCTCAGCTGGGATCGTCAGAGGCTTTTAAAAGGCTCTGATGATCCCAGCTGAGTTGCCTGATCGGCAGAGGCTTTTTTTCTTTTAAATGCCTCTGACAATCCAAGCTGAGTTGCCTAATCGGCAGAGGCTTTTTAAAAGCAACTCAGCAACTCAGCTTGGATCATCAGAGGCATTTAAAAGAAAAAAAGCTTTTTTTTCTTTTAAAAGCCTCTGACGATCCAAGCTGAGTTGCCTGATCGTCAGAGGCATTTAAAAGAAAAAAAGCCTCTGCTGATCAGGCAACTCAGATGGGATCATCAGAGCCTTTTGAAAGCATTTTTTTTACAACCTGTTCGCTGAAGAGGTTGTAGAAAAAATGCTTTTAAAAGTAAAAAAAAATTGGCCATGCCCACCCAGTCACATTACCCCCCTCACCAAGCCATGCCCACAGAACCAGTAGTAACAAATTTTAGATTTCAACACTAGTATAGACCAGTGGTTCTCAACCTTTTCTTCGCTATGGACCCCATTTAAATATCTTTTGTGGCCGTGGACTATGTCCACGGACCAACAAACTCAAGATTTAAACCATAACATTTCTTCAAACCTTCCAGACCTCCTGTGATGACATCAGCCCCACCCCCCTCTCCCAAAGGTCCATGGACCAAAGACTGAAAACCATTGGTATAGACGGTAGCATTTGCTTTCACGTTTGGACAGCTTTATGATCAGTGCTAAAACAGGGAGCAACATTTTAGTTCAGATTTGTCTCTGTGTTTTCTTTCCCCAATCCAACTTTACAAATTCTTCTATGGAAGTCTAAAATCTGTTTTACCTTCTTGCAGCTGGCCAGGCATTGATACAGCAAGGATAACTTTTACTAAATAAGTGCATTGTTTGGGATTAAGTAGTTATTTACCAGAATAGTTATTAGTAGTATTAAGTAGTTATTTACCAGTACCATATTCCATGTACTCAATACAATAGGCCTTGTTTAACCGTGTTTATTCTACTCAGATTATTAAAGACCCAGACAATCACATTAATATTTCTAGTCCAGGGATATTTAATTTTCTTCTGTTTAAAGATTAGTCTATATTTATAACGTAATCTATTTGCCAATATTGCTTTCACCTTTTACTAATATAATTATTCTTTACTTGTGTATAGAGGAAGATTCTGGCTAGATTTAGCAAGATTACAGAACAGCAGCTGCAAAATGGGATGCTTCTGCATCACAGTTTTTTAAACTGCTTTTATATCTATAGCAGATTATTTTGTTTCTACATAATGATCACCTATCGAAAAACCTATTATTATCTATTGAAAAGAATGTCTGATTGCACACTTTCAGAGCCGAGAACTTCAAATCTAAACTGAACGTATTTGGGGGGATCTCTTTTAGGATGTGTACCTGGACATGGACTTCAATAAGAAGTCATACTTTGTGGCAGGGGTGGGTTCTAATTTTTTTTACTACCGGTTGTGGGCATGGCTTATTTTGTGGGCGTGGTTTGATGGTCATGTGACAATTCTTTAGGATTTAGCAAAGGTACTGGTCTACTAGGCTTTTAACTGCTTGCAGAGCCATACCGGTCTACCCATTTGTTTTTGGAGCATTTTGGTCTACCCATTTGTTTTTGGAGCGCACTGGTCTACCACCACACTGCCTTTTAAGACTGATCAGCTGTAGGGTGGCCCTGTGAAGCACCACAGCAAGAGTTTAAACAGTTTTTTCCTTCTAGCTAATCAGCTGGGACTCAGGAGGCAGCGAATAGATTGGGAGTGGGGCCAGGCAGAGGTGGTATTTACTGGTTCTCCAAACTACTCAAAATTTCCACTACCAGTTCGCAAGAACCAAGGACAACCAGTAACAACCCACTACTGCTTTGTGGGATAAGCCACAATTGTTCAACAACAGCAACAAAAAACACATTATGGCATAGCATTATTAATACATCTAGCCTTTGTCTGATCTGGTTAGTTTCTTGTCTTGTTGGGAATTAGTGAAATAGGGTTATACTTTTGAAGAAAAAAAATGGGGGTAAGGAATATGCAAATAATTTCGAAGCACAGAAAATTCTAGTTACCTTCCTTAAATTCTCTAAACCTGCTTACTCATCCTTACTCACAAATGATAAATTTTCTCAGAGTATACTTTTGACTTTTCTCCTTTTTAAAAAGTAACTGACAATACCACATCAATACCAATAATTTTTGACTTTCCCCTCGCCCAGTTGCTCACAGGTTCAAAGGAAAATAAACGATTTCTGTTCCATGAACATGAAATGTGTTGAAATTTTTGAAGACCAATCAATGAATACCTTTATTCAGTGACTTCATCTGGTTAACAGAATCATTTCTGAGAGCACCCTCTGGAAATGATATACGGCAATTAATTCAATTGATCTGACTTGCAAATCTAAAGTTAGACAACATTTTCTGCTTTAGTGGAAAGAAAATTGCTTTTTAATTTTAGTTCTTCTTAAGGGTGGAAGGATGGCATATTTATGCAAAGACATGCTTAGATGCACTTTCGTGTTTCTAAAAAGCTATCTTCCATTCTGAAGTCTTGCAGAAAAAATTACCTGTATTTTGATTTTTTTAAAATGTATGTATTGCCCACTCAATGCCCAGTCTTGGGTATTGAATGGGCATTGAAAGATGAAAAACAAAAACCAATAAAATGAGAGAGATATAACAGAACTTATTTTAAATAAGTATTTTCCGGTAATATTACACTACTAACCAAAGCATACAAAACATTTGCTAGATCAATTCTCAAATACAGCTCATCTGTCTGGAACCCACTCTGCATATCAGACATTAATATGGGAAGGCCTACTCAGGGTGCCGTCGGCTAGACAGTGTCAACTGGCGACCCCTAGTGGTAGAGCTTTCTCTGTGGGTGCTCCCACCCTCTGGAACCAACTCCCTCTGGGGCTCCAGTTGGCCCCTGACCTCCACACCTTCTGCCGTGACTTAAAGACATGGTTGTTCAGCCTGGACTGGGGGGGGGGGTTAACATGTATTTTAACACGCTTTTATTCAGATATTTTATTGTTGTGAGCCGCCCTGAGTCCTACGGAGATAGGGCAGCATATAAATCAAATCAAATTAATTAATTAATTAATTAATACAATTGAGCGTGTCCAGAGATATTTCACGAGAAGAATCCTCTACTCCTCTGCTCACAACAGCATACCTTATGCCAGCAGACTTGAAATTTTGGGCTTAGACAACTTAGAACTACGCTGCCTTAAGTCTGACCTAACAATAGTTCATAAAATTATCTGCTACAATGTCCTACCTGTCAATGACTACTTTAGCTTCAACCACAACAATACAGGAGCACACAATAGATACAAACTTAAAATACTGCTCCAAACTCGATTGCAGAAAATACAACTTCAGCAACAGAGTGGTCAGTGCCTGGAATGCACTACCGGACTCTGCGGTTTCATCTCCAAACCCCCAAAATTTTAACCTTAGACTGTCTACTGTTGACCTCACCCATTCCTAAGAGGTTTGTAAGGGGCGTGCATAAACGCACCAGCATACCTACCATCCCTGTCCTAATGTTCCCTTTTATTCATATCCATTTCATGTATTCAAATCATGTTTATACTTATATACATTTTCTAATACGTGCTTGACAAAATAAATAAATATAAATAAATAAAAAACTTATCAGCAGAAAACATTAGGAATGAATAGCATAAGTTGTTGGAAAATATGAAAGAAGTTTGATTAAAAACTAAAATCTACAGGCATACAGAATTAAGGGGAAAATAACTAGGAATAAGACAGAATTCAGAAATGAGGAAGGATGAGTTTGATTAGAAGTTTACTTTCATTTATTTATTTATTTTCCCCTATTACCACAAGGTGGCTCTGGGCAGCTTACAAATTAAAATTTTATGTATATATACTATTGTGCCACTAGTTCAACGTGAGAAATTGTACTAGTAGCAGGACAGAGACTGGTTGCTTTTGCAAACAGAAATAAAAAAATAATTTCTCATATTTGAGGACTATACTTTGCTGGTTAGTTCTGGTTTCATAGCTTCTGACTTGGCTGTTCATAGTTTTTTGTGATTCAGAGCATTGCGGACAGAAGAAGATTGCTTGATTTCAATGTTGGCCACCAAAAATTCTGATGGAAAAAAGAACCACCCTAACGCTCAAAATCCTTGCTATGGAATTCTTCCAAACACCAATTCCAAGAACTATTGTGCCTAATGGAATTGGGACAACAGTCTGACATTCACTGCTTTTATGTGATCTCCTAATCTTTTACTAAGGATACAGTAAATATTGGACATGTGTTGTCTCTGTTTTCCTTTTGATTCTCACATTATAACGATAACAAATTAATTTTGCAGTATAGATTATGACTAGTTTTGACTAAGTGATTTTTAATAGTAATATTTTAAAAGAGGCATTTATTTATACTAGCCTTTGGAATTTCCAGCCTGTTGTTCTTGATGACAATTCTTCTTTTGTTCATGTAGTAAAAATGTAATATGATCTAGAACGGCCCCTTTATTTTTAATCCACCATGGAAAAACAACCTGCTCTCACTACCTCCACATATCTCAATAGACAAAGAATAAGTAGAACCAGTCATGTTCTGAGCACTATTACCTATCTCCTTTGTGCTGTTTTTTTTCTGTCCGCCTTTTCATGACCAGCCCACATAACCTTCCTCTCATTGCAGCTCCACTCTTCTGTTTTCTCCTTGGGATAGCCGTGAGTATCTCAGCTGCAATTTGCTTTGTGAAAAGCTACCCATGCTGAGTTAATTTGGCAAATCAAATTAGTTTCTAGACCAGTTTTACCAGACAAAAAACAAACAGAAATAGAGACAGTGTGCAACAAAGGGAAGAGGTTTTTTGTAATATGTAGTCTCACTTCCCCCACTAGACCACCCATTTCCTCCAACATCAGTATGGAGTGGTATAGCAATGAATGTTGAAATGCATAGGCAACACCTGCTTGTGACACAGCTATAAGGTCAGTGGTGTAATCAAGTTATAATCTTACAGATGTTTCATCTTCATTGCTTCCATTTATACATTTTTTCTCTGGAATAAAACAGAGTGGATGAAAACAGATACCTCAAATCAGTAACATCAAGCTGTGTGGAAACAGGCTTCCATGCACAGATTTATTTTAATTTTTGTACATACTTTTTCCCAAGAATATATCAGGTAGCAATAGTTTAGGGGAAAATGATAACTTTGCCATTGCTGTGTGGGTTCTTTATTTATATGTAATCAAAATAACTCAACATTAAGAAAACTAAGATCATGACATCTGTCCCTCTCAATTTTCAGATTTTTGGAGCCAGATTAAAGATGAGTGACATTTCATCCTTTTGGGACTATCACACTGCTCTTGATAGATACATCTTTCTCGGCCTGAAATGAAGGGCAACAGCTGATTCCTATATATTATTTGCATTATTACATGTGGTTAAAAAGTAAGACTGAAAATACTGATGCAGAAACCTATTATCTATCTATCTATCTATCTATCTATCTATCTATCTATCTATCTATCTATCTATTATAAGGTGACCAGATTTTAACATTGGTAAAGAGGGACATTGTGGGCGTGGCTTATTTTGTGGGCGTGGCTAGCTGGTCATGTGACTGGGTGGGCGTGGCTAGCTGGTCATGTGACCGGGTGGCCATGGCTATGTGTATAGGGTAAGGTGAACAGATTTTAACATTGGTAAGAGGGACACCATTGTGGGCGTGGTTATTGTGTGGGTGTGGCTTGGAGGCCATGTGACTGGGTGGGCGTGGCTAGCTGGTCATGTGACCGGGTGGCCATGGCTATGTGTATAGGGACTACTCAGAGGGCTGGAAAGTCATTTCTGACAGGTCCTCGCACTTTTGACTGGTCCTCACACTTATGACCATCCTCACATTTATGCCCGTGCAGCATTCTTAACAACCATGTCACTCATTTCACAACTGCTTCTCTTCACCATGGTGACAAGATAGGGCAAAAAACATAAAATGTGAGGACAGTCGTAAGTTCGAGGACTGGTCAAAAGTGCGAGGACCAGTCAAAAATAACTTTTTCAGCCCTCTGAGTAGTCCATATGCACAAAAGGACTAACCAGAGGGCTGAAAAAAGTCATTTCTGACAGGTCCTCGCACTTTTGACTGGTCCTCACACTTATGACCATCCTCACATTTATGCCCGTGCAGCATTCTTTACAACCATGTCACTCATTTCACAACTGCTTCTCTTCACCATGATGACAAGATAGGGCAAAAATGTAAAATGTGAGGACAGTCGTAAGTTTGAGGACTGGTCAAAAGTGCGAGGACCAGTCAAAAATAACTTTTTCAGCCCTCTGAGTAGTCCATATGCATAAAAGGATACAGTAATAGAGAGGGATGAAGGAAGGGAAGGGAAATTAGAGTAGGAGTGACGGTTAAGAGAGGGAGGAAGAGAGGAGGAGAAGGAGAAAGGAAGAGGAAGTAGGGAGGAGAAGAAGAGGGTGGGGGGAAGAGAAAGTAAGAAGGAAAGAAAAGAGAGGTGGTAGGTTTGAGGAGAAAGATTGCTGTACAATAAAAAAGATGAAAGGGAAGAAAGCCAACCCCAAACAAATATAAAGATATTAAGATAAAGAATGAATGGTTAAACTTTAAAGAATAAAAGAGAACAAATATGAATAAATAGCAATAATTAGAAACACACATACATACAATGTATTTTCTTTGAACAGAATATTTGGCTGGTTCACAAATTTAAACAGTGTTTAGTCATTTCAATTAAATTTACAATTTCTATATTTCCTTTTTGCCATATTTATTCCTCATCTACTTTTTTAAAAAAACAATATTACCCTTCATCCTCATCTCTAATCTTAATCAAATTCAATTTTTCCCTTCTATTCTATTTTATACCCCTTCCCATTGTCATCTATTTTTATATCCATCCTCACATTGTTTAATTATGTAATTATGTAATACAGTTGTTTAATACAAATTCAACATTTTAATATAAATCAATTAGTTATATAACTATCTTTTTTGTATATTAATCAATATGAACATGAATATTCCAATTATTTCCATGCAATCCAATTTCTTACAAATCAATTAATTATACTTACCAATAATAATAAACCAAATAATTTCCCCCATATATTCCTCCAAACCACAACTTAACCATTTCTGCTTTCAACACAGTATACAATTAATAGTATCTCAATTATTACAATTCCCTAGTTAAAAAGAGCTTTTTTTTCTTTTGTGTTTTAAAATCTTGAACTCTCCTCTTTTGCCCTAAATAATTTCCCATTGTTTACACCTACCTTTTTTGGTGAGGAAAAGGAAAATAAATCTGCTGCCTAATTTTCCAACGTTGCAAGCAAACACCAAAGCCAACAGCCAGTTTCACTTTCGTTTTGAGCTTGGTTTGCACAAAGAGAAAAAAAAAACTGCTGGAGCAATTTAGGAAGAGCAGAGCCCTGCGCAAATCAGCTGAGAGGGGGAAGCCGAGCTAATCAACGTAGGGCGGCCCTTTGAAGCCCCGCGGCAAGAGTTTAAACAGGTTTTTTCCCTCTAGCCAGCAGCGGGGATTCAGGAGGCAGAATGAAAAATCGGGACTTTTTTAAAACGCCGCGGGACGCGGGACAAATTGCTCAAAAGCGGGACGTCTGGTCACCTTAATCTATTAGATAGATAGATAGATAGATAGATAGATAGATAGATAGATAGATAGATAGATAGATAGATAAATATCTCTATCATCTTCTATCTATCTATCTATCTATCTATCTATCTATCTATCTATCTATCTATGTCATTCAGTGATGGCCTTTGAGATTTCTGAACACTTTACAAGTCCCTTTCATTTTGTCTTTCATTTTCCCTGTAATATGAAGAAGCAGTTTAAAAATTACAACCTTCTTGTAAGATAGAAGGAACCTTTTATAGAAGAAGCATATCTCCACTAGCATCTGTGGACTTCAAGAACACAAAGGCTCTTCATTCAAGGTAACAGTTTACTAGAACCTGATCATTTCCATATTTCCTATATACTCACAAGTTTGCCTAATCAACATTCTATCATTCTTATCTGGGTTTTCCTTAGGTATGTCCATGATGCAATTATTGCTAAAGTTAGAAACTTCTACAATCAAGTTTAAAAAATACTTGAGATCATCAAAACCTCAAATTGGCTTTAAATAGGAATGAAAGAGATTGCAGATGGGCAAAACGAAGACTTCTTGCAGTAATGAAATTGTGTATAAAATTGTAGACGTTATACCAGGGAATATCAGCCTTTTGAGTAGTTGAGCATTATTGGATGATTTCACGTGATAGCATCAAGAATCTCTTCTATAGTGCAACAAAATGTCTGAAATATCACAAAATCATCATATGTGGTAGACATGGAAAAACCAATCCAAAATACTAAAAATATATACATTGTATTCTGTAGAAAATTTTGAGACTTAAATTTGAAATGAAACCACAACTCTTCCTATTACACATAATCTCAGTGGGAGAGGAGAGAAACACCAGTGAGATCTATGCTTACAGAAGAATAAATTTTGCTCAACGCTAGAAGAAAGATACAATTCTGTCAGTATCTGAGTGGGAAATTAAATGCAGTGAATATGTAGCAATGGCAAAACTAACAGTATGTATGTATGTATGCATGTATGTGTATATATATATACACACATAGATATACACACACATAATTTTTTGAATTGTAAGACGCCCTGAGTCATAAGTAGTAATAAGAGAAAATTGTAGTAATGAGAAAATAAATAAATGAAAGTAAACATGTTTTAACTTCCATCATTTAAAGTTTATTTTCTCTTATTAGTTTGTAAAGTCTTATGATCAAAGCTATTGCTAATCTCGAACAAGTTCTGAACTATGATGTCTACAGTGTGTGTGTATGTGTGTAATTTTTCATTTCTCAATTTTAGCTGGATTTGTATTTCTATTATTGTGTTTATCTACCCAGCATGAACTTCTGACTGGCAAACAAACATCTTTATTTAAGATGAGTTTTATACTTTAATGAAAAAGGAACAAAACTTCTTGAAGACTCTTTCATATGATGGATAAATTGTTAGTTTCTGAGTGGTTTGTTCAATGACTCATCTCATTCCTAACAATCTTAGGCCCACATTTTTCTATCACAGATATAAATACAACCCTGCACTTCTCAAGACTGTTTGGTACATCAGTCCTAGAATACAAAAGACTATTACAGTCATTTATTTCTGCAAGGCTTGTGCATTCATAACCATCACAAAGCATAACTATGACCTTCCAAAACTAAGGACATGTGAATATAAAACTATTGTTTTAGAACTTAAGATCTGCCAAAAAATGGGCTGTAAAAATCCACAGGATCTATATGATCTTTAACTTCATATTTCTTTGCATTTCCTTGTTACCTTTTGGGAAGAGGGTTTGTGATATCCAAGCAGAATATCCAGATTCAGTCACAGTTTTGTTCCATGTAGCATCAACTTATATACAGTAGAACTCTGGTCATGAACACTTCTGACCATGACCAAATCGGGTTCTGACCAAAAAATTCACAGTTTTTTTTTTCGTGGCCAATTTCCCCTTCCACACCATTCTTTTTGTAAGCACCAAATTTCCAAAATTAGTTTTTTTTTTCATGGCCAATTTCCCCTTCCACACCATTCTTTTTGTAAGCACCAAATTTCCAAAATTAGGTTCAGGTCATGACCAAATTGGGTTGTGACCAAATTTATGGAACTAATTATGGTTGTGACCAGAGGTTCTACTGTATATGGATGTAGATTAGATGAGATACATAGATGAAATAACACACATATACACATGCTATATACATACATACATATGTGTGTTATCTATGTACCTAGCCTCACCACACCACACCTCACCTCACCTTATCTTATTTAGTGAATGTCTGGATCTATGCAACCCAGGCCTGGTAGAATTCACACATATTTGAACCATTTAATGATGAAAAGAGGCAATGCTTCCTAAGACAAAAATCATGGTTAAAATATAAGTTATGTACAAGGTATCAGTATACCACAGATTATGGTGAAACTTCACAATGCAGCAGTCCGACAAGTTTTGCAGCATTGTATGTATGTATGTATGTATGTATGTATGTATGTATGTATTTATTTATTTATTTATTTATTTATTTATTTATCAAATTTATATACCGCCCTACTCCCGGGGGACTCAGGGCGGTGAACAGCCAAGATAAAATACAGATAATACAAACATTAAAATTCCATTAAAATTATTAAATATTTTGGCCGAAAACAAATTTAAAACACCCAATTTGTAAAACAGATTAAACAATTTAAAAATTTAAAAGGGAGAGTTAGGCCAGGCCAGCCTGCTGAAATAAAAATGTTTTGAGAGCACGACGAAACGTGCACAGATCCGGGATCCTCCGTATCTCCGGGGGGAGCTCGTTCAAGATAGTAGGTGCCCCCACAGAGAAGGCTCTCCCCCTGGGGGCCCCCAGTCGACACTGTTTGGCTGATGGCACCCTGAGAAGCCCCTCTCTATGGGAGCGTACTGGTCGGTGAGAGGCTATTGGTAGCAGAAGGCGGTATGTCACTGTAGAAAGAATTTTGAATTAACCTGATTGCTTTATATGTAAATCAGTTCAGAAGTTGGCTCATTTACTTTCCCTTCCTTCCTCCAACTGGTGTCAGCTTGGCCTTGCATAATTAATCTGTTTTACTATAACACAACAACAAATCAGGTGTTTTCTTTGTTTCCTGTAGATAGAAAGGAACAGAAGGCACTTTTCATTCAGTCTATCTTATATGTAGAAATTTGTGAAACTTTTATGTTATTCTTGTAAATGTGTTTATTGTTTAAATAGAAGTAATTATTTTTCTTTTCCCGCAGGAAGCTTAAGGCTTCTGCCAAATGTCTTTAGCATTCTGCTAGCAGATGTAGCATTTTTATAATAGAGCCCATATGTTCAATTGTTTAAAGGGGAGGGATGGTAGGTAGCACAATATTGGAAATGGAGATTCAGCTTATGGAAGACGAAAGATGGCTAAGGAGAGGCTTGATCATTATATGAGAATGTTAAAGGAAAAGGGTTTTTTGAAAAGCTATTCTTGTTTGGCAATTGCCATAAAGCAAATAACTTCTTATAAAGAAAAACCACTTTGCTTTTGCACATTTAAACCAAACTAGCCTATTCCAACTTGAATTTGGCCATATGTTGTGAAGTAACTTTCATTCTTTACATCTCACTATAATACTTAGAGCTGGAAGGAGATACAGCTTAGTACAATTCTGGTGAATAAGGTTAGAAAACTTTTTAACAGAAAGTGTTTTGTTTTGTTTTTTTTAAAAAAAGTATATACCTCTCACTTTTTCTTTCTTTATGCTGTAACTTGGGTTCTGCTTGTTCCAGCAGGAAACGATAAATAAGACAGCTAGAATCTCTACAATGCATACATATTGAATGGCATCATACAGTGTACTTTGTCATGAGCTTTTGACTATGATTTGTTGTAGAAGTCACTATTGGCTAGATTGCTAGATCATTCTAACTGTTCAGCCAAAATTTATAAACCATAATAACTTAGCTTCATACCACACTTTAAACTACAAATAAACAGATAACATTTTGATACATCTTAATGTGAGCCCAGTCAATACTTTAAAATTCATAGGGAAAGATAAAATTCCCTTTATGCTGAATTCAACTCTTATTGATTTGAAATATATCTCCTTATCAAATTTCTTTTCCTTCCCTCCTTCCTTCCTTCCTTCCTTCCTTCCTTCCTTCCTTCCTTCCTTCCTTCCTTCCTTCCTGCCCTAGCAATTTTCTACAAAACTTTCTCATCCAAATATTGATTGAGCCAGACAAATTCAGCCACATTTTGCTACCTACTAAGACCAAAACTCATAAAGTAACCAGAAAATTGTCTGAATCATGAATTAACACCTCAATATCTCTGACAACAGAATGATTGCAATGACAAAGCTCAGTTATAGACAATGTCATTCGTTAAAAACAAAGTTCATTCATGTAACAGCTTCCTAACTTTAGATTGATATTGGGAAGCCTGTTGCCCTTTAAAACATGACTTAGAAAGCTATCTTCGGAAACACTTGCACAGAAGGGACCATTAAAGCAAATGGAACTTTCTAGTAGTGAAGCATTTTATGTTGATTCATAGCCTAAGTCAGTTCAAGAGAACCTTACAGAAAACTAATTCTGCATGGGATGGAATAACTTTTGCTTTGACAAAGTATAGAAGAAAAATAAAAAGGTGAGAGATTGTACTCATTCTTATTTTCCAGAAACAGAAAATATCTAGAAGGCATAAGAAGATTTGTTCAAGGTCAAAATAGGGTGTGTGGCAGAACAAAGAAAATAAACTCAAACATTGTTTCCTTTTTAACCATGCCAGTGCATTTCTAGGAATTTTGTTGATTCTCATGGTCATTACATTTGTGAAAACAGATCAGTTTTCCAGTCACCATTTGGAGGAAAATAGATGAAAGCATTTATTTAAAAGGAATGAACACCTTTCCATCATTCAAATATTAACATCTATTTTGCCTATGAAAATGCATTCGCCTTGAACATTTATTTATTTATTTATTTATTTATTTATTTATTTATTTATTTATTTATTTATGTCAAGCATGTATAAGATAATAGATATAAGTATAAACATGATTATGAATACAGGAAATGGGTACAAAAAATGGGGAGAGTAGGATAGGGACAGTAGGCACATAGATACGCTTATGCACGCCCCTTACAGGCCTCTTAGGAATGAGGTGAGGTCAACAGTAGATAGTCTAAGGTTAAAGTTAGGGGGTTTGGGGATGAAACCACAGAGTCAGGTAGTGCAGTCCAGGTATTTTACAGGTTCGCCTTGTACACCAATTGCGACCCTACCTGGATCCGGAGGCTCTTCTCACAGTCACTCATGCCCTTGTCACCTCACAGTTGGATTATTGCAACACACTCTACATGGGACTACCCCTGAAAAGTGTTCGGAGACTACAGTTGGTCCAGAATGCAGCCGCTCAAGCGGTCGTGGGTGCACCTAGGTACTCCCACATTACACCAATCCTCCGTGAGCTGCACTGGCTTCCTATCGGTCTCCGGTCACAATTCAAGGTGTTGGTTATTACCTTTAAAGCCCTATATGGCTTAGGGCCAAGCTATCTTCAAGACTGTCTTCTACCGCATAGCTCCCAGTGACCAGTAAGATCCCACAGAGTTGGCCTCCTCCGGGTCCCGTCAACTAAACAATGTCAGCTGGCGGGTCCGCGGGGGAGGGCCTTCTCTGTGGCTGCCCCAGCTCTCTGGAATCAGCTACCTCCTGAGGCCCGGACTGCTCCCACCCTACTGGCCTTCCGGAAAATGGTGAAAACCTGGCTTTTCCGGCAGGCTTGGGGCCATTGATCTCGCCGCTGCGATCTTGTGAGATCCGGCCATGAGTGGTGTGTATGGGGTTTTTTTAACATCTCTTATTGTATATTGTTCATATTGTCTTTGTTGTAAGCCGCCCAGAGTCCTCGGAGAGTTGGGCGGCATAGAAATATGAATAATAAATAAATAAACAAATAAATAAATAAATAAATAAATTGACCACTCTGTCTCTGAAGTCTTATTTTCTGCAATCGAGTTTGGAGTGGTTTACCTTAAGTTTGTATCTATTGTGTGCTCTTGTATTATTGTGGTTGAAGCTAAAGTAGTCATTGACAGGTAGGACATTCTTGTGGTTTTGTGGAATGGACGTTGGTCCTACCTGATACGTCCGTTCTCAATATGGAGGAAATGGCAGTCAGACTGGGTATGACTCCTCTATGCAGCATATGACCGAGTCTGCTAAATTTGCATAGCTCTGACCTCCTGGCCCAATGTTTCGGCGAGGGCACTGTCACAGACTGATGTGTCTTCCTGTAACAATAGAGAATTAGTAATCACCACCCCCCTGGAGACCGATTCGGGCCAGACCCAAAAGGGTGGGGCTGACTGCCATTTCCTCCATATCGAGAATGGACGTATCAGATAGGACCAACGTCCATTCTTCGCATAGGAGAGAAACGGCAGTCAGACTTGGGACATACCAAAGCTGAATGTCCTCCAGGGAGGGAAAGCTCCAGCCCGGAAGCAGTCAGGAGCGGTGTGCCACCTGCAAGACGCTATGGCCGAAGGCAGCATCCGAGGAGGCGAATGAATCCACCCGATAGTGGCGGATGAATGGGGTGAGAGTTGTCCAAGTGGCTGCCTGGCAAATCTCTTCCAAGGGAGCTCGGGTGGCCCAGGCCGCTGACATGGCCGCACTCCGGGTCGAGTGAGCCGTTATCCAAGGAGGCACCGGGAGGTGGAGATGTTGGTATGCCATTGCGATAGTAGCCCATACCCAGCGACCCAGGGTAGGGCCTGTGACTCGGGTGCCAATAGATTCTGTCTAGAAAGATACAAAGAGCGCCTCCGTTTTGTGGAAGGGCCTCGTATGGGAGATGTAAATCCTGATGGCTCTGCATATGTCGAGTGTGTGCCAGGAGCGCTCAAGTCGATGGATGGGCCGGGGGCAGAAATTTGGAAGGACCAGCTCTTGCGCCCAGTGGAAAAGGGAATTGACTTTAGGTAGAAAGGCCGGGTCAAGACGAAGGACGACTCTGTCATTATGGAAGATACAAAGGTCCTGGCAGATGGAGAGAGCCGCCAGTTCAGAAATACAACACGCTGAGATGATTGCAATTAAGAAGAACACCTTGAAGGACATAAACCACAAAGAAACCTGACGGAGGGGCTCAAACGGAGCCTCAGTGAGGGCTCAGAGGATGGTGTTCAGGTTCCAGGTTGGAAAGCGGTGGACGACTGGAGGCCTCAAATTGGTCGGCCCTCATATGAAGTTGTGGATAAATGGATGACGGGCGAGTGAATCCACGGTGCTGCATGATAAAACCGTCGAGAGGGCTGCTTCCTGATGGCGCAGGGTGGCCGGGGCTAATCCCACGTCAAAACCCTCCTGAAGAAAGGTAAGTACATTAGCAACAGAGGCAGAGAGAGGATTGATACCGGTTCGTTCACACCAGGCTGAGAAGGAAGCCCATGTGGCCTCATAGATACGATTCGTCGACCTGCGGCGGGCAGCCTGGATGGTGGAAATAACATGAGAAGGTATACAGGCTGCTAGGAGGCGCCGCTCAACCGCCAAGTGGTCAGTTGGAAGCTCAAGGGATCCGGATGCCGGAGGGCGCCCTGAGTGAGGATCAGCCTCGACTCCAGAATGCGCCGATGGGCCGTCACAGAGAGAGACTGAAGGTCCGCGCACCACGGCTGCTGAGGCCAGTGCGGGGCCAGTAGAATGAGTTCCTCACCCTCCTCCAGCAGTTTCTGAATCCATTTGGAGATCAGTGGCAGGGGAGGGAACGCGTAGAGGAGGTCGGCCAGCCAGGGACTGCGCAAGGCGTTCGTGGCTTCTGCCTGAGCGTTTGGGTACCGGGAGAAGTATCGTGGGAGCTGGCGGTTGGATGAGGAGGCGAATAAGTTGACGACAGGAGTCCCGAATCGGACTACAATCTCTTGGAAAAGAGATTGTGGGATGCTCCGCTCTCCCTGATCCACAAAGTGACGGCTGAGGGCATCCGCCTGAATGTTCATTGCCCCGGAGATGTAGTCCGCCTTGATGGAATGAAGATGACGTTCGGCCCAATAGCCCAGTCGCAGGGACTCCGCCAGGAGCATCTTGGAGCGCGTGCCCCCCTGTTTGTTGATGTGGGCCTTCGTAGAAATGTTGTCTGTAAGGACAAGAATGTCCTTGCCCTCCACTAGATGTTGGAAGTGAAGGAGAGCTAGTCTGATGGCCCGAAGCTCCAGTAGATTGATGTTGTTCTGATGCTCGTGAACCGACCACCGACCTTGAGCCAGGTGCTGAAGAAGGTGGGCACCCCAGCCGGAAAGGCTGGCATCTGTCACCAGAGAGAGACGAGAAGGGTCAAGAAAATTGCTGCCCTGAGCTATGGCGTGCGATGTCCACCACCGAAGGGAAGAAAAGACCTGGGGCATCAACCGAAGGAGGACCAGCAACGAACCGAGGCCAGCTCGTTGATGAGGGATCAGGAACCACTGGAGCTGTCTGCTATGCAATCGAAACCAAGGAACTATTCCAAATGTGGAAATCATTTTTCCTAGCAAATGGGACAGTTTCAGGGTTGTGACTGAACCCTCCAACAGACATTGAGTGTCCAGAGACCTAAGGCTATTTTGGCGATCCGGAGAGAGAGAAACTATGGAAGACTCAGTGTCAATAGCAGCCCCCAAATGAATAATGCAGGGGCTAGGAGCCAGGTGACTCTTGGCCCAATTAACCGAGAAACCATGAGCCTGTAAGAGGGAAAGTACCCTAGACAAATCCTGGTGGGCAGTCGGGAGGGAAGAAGAGAGCACTAAGATGTCATCTAAATAAAATTGTAGTTGGATAGAAAGGGTCCAGATATGCCCTATAAGAGTGGCCATGACTTTTGTAAATACCCTAGGAGCTGAGGAGAGGCCAAAGGGTAGGGCCCTATATTGATAGTGCTCATCTAAGAAACTGAACCGGAGGTACTGACGGTGGGCAGGGGTGATACGTATGTGGAGATAGGCCTCTTTGAGATCTATGGAGGAAAGAAAGTCCCCTGGCCGAATGCACTCAAGGATGGTAGACAGAGAATGCATATTGAACTGGCAATAGATTACGTGCCAGTTCAAAGCCTTTAGGTCAAGAATGGCCTGCCATCCCCCTGAGGCCTTTTTTACGATGAATAGGCGGGAGTAGAACCCCTGGCCCCATTGATCCTGGGGCACCCGTTGGCCGAAGTAACCAACTCCTTCTTAGTCCTGTCCTGGGAGACAGGACAAGGAATGAAAACGGAAGGAGGAAGAGAGTGGAATTCCAGATAAAGCCCGGATCTGATGGTGGACAAGACCCAGGCATCAGAACTGGAGGCCTCCCATTGGTGGAAGAAGAGGGAGAGGTGTCCCCCAATGGGAGGGTCCAGAAGAGAACTAGCGGGATCGTCTTGGCAAACGTTCCCTCCCCCTGGAAGGAACGTTTGGGAAAGAATCTGCCCCCCTGCCTGACCTGGGAATCCTGGGGCTGAGACCTAGCTGGGAAGGAGCATTGGTAGCGGTGCTGGTAAGTACCAGACTCAGGCACTCGAAAGGACTGGTTCTGGGGCAGAGCAGAGAAGCGAAAATCCAATCATCTGGTCACCAAGGGGAGAATCTTATGACAGTCCCTGGTTTCCACGAGGAGGGGTTCCAGAGAACGGCCAAACAAGGAGCCAGTGGTATATGGCGTAGAAGCGAGCTGCCATTTACTCTTCATGTCAGCATTCCAGTTCCAAAGCCACAAAAGATGCCGGGAGGTTACGGTCAAACCAAGAGCTTTAGCCGCAAATCTAGTTGCATTTAGAGTGGCGTCCGCCGAGTATTCAAGGGCTGCCGAGATCTTGTTCAAGTCTTGTCGGGAGCGAGTGTCAGATGGAGGAAGACGCTCTTGAAGTTGTTTGAGCCACAAAAGAGCGGCTCTGTTAAAGAATGATGCCAAGGTTGAGGCCCTGATGGACCAGGCGGCCACTTGGTGACCCTTAAGCAGAGTCTTTTTGTCTCTCTGGTCTTCTGGGCATAGAGAGTCCTCTGATGGACCAGTGAGGTGGGAGGCGTTGCAAAGAGCCACAATGGGTGGGTCCTCGGATGGTGGTTGTATGACCTCCGAAAGAACAGGTACGGAATTGTAAAAGCGCTCATTGAGGCTGTTGGGGCTGGGCCCAGCCCCCGGAAGAGACCACTGGTGGTGAAGGACATCTAAAAATAATTTAGGAGCCAGAATGGTTTCCGGGTCCACCGTAGGCTCCGTGAACATGGCTGAAGCTGGATCAGAAGTGGCAGTTGAAGCAGGAGCCGCAGATGCCGTGCCCAGACGAGTAGTTGAAATAGCTTTGTGTAGCAAGGAACGAAAAAGTTGCGGCTGAAAAAGGCCAATAAACGGGGCATGGTCAGGGATCAGTCCCTCATCATCCGACAGAGCAGAGTCCGGCATCTTATCGGTGTCAGAGACAGAGGCTTGGTCAACTGAGACTGGAGCATCATCAAAGTCTTGCTCAGACATGGAGTCCTCCATGCAGGCATGTTGTTGAGGTTGAGGTAAATCAGGAGTGTCAGGCACAAAATTGCCCTGTTGCAAGCATTGTGCCAGGCCCTGTCTGATGGCCCTGGCCAGAATGACTTCAAAGGTCTCAGGAACCTGAGATGGAGGGATCACAGGCAGAGGCAAAGGTGCCTGAGCAGCCGCCAAGTTTTCCTGCTGAGCCTCCAGA